>NC_061857.1:8504380-8536880 GCF_019202785.1 Penaeus chinensis
GTGGGGGCTACGGAGGCGGTTATGGCGGCGGTCGCGGAGGCTATGGAGGCGGTTATGGGGGCGGCTACGGAGGCGGTCGTGGAGGAGGCTATGGTGGCGGCTACAGCGGTGGCTACGGATACGGGAAATAATAATTGCTGTTGTAATAACTGAACATGTTTAAAAAAAAAAAAAAAAAAAAAAATACATATGAATAAAATCAATAAAAAAACAAACAAAAAAACAGTACGTGTATCTATCCATTATTTAATATAATTAATGGTTAAATAAAAAATTCCAACACTTCGAATAAATTTATACTATGAGATGCCCAATTTTGTTCTACGATCTCTGACAGGAAGCGACAAGGGCGTAATGAAGTAATGATAATGAACATAATGAGTACAAGAAAAGCTTTAATAATAATGATAAAAAAGAACTGGCTGATATTCGACAATAGCAAAAGCAATGAATTTAATAAGGAATAAAGTAACATTACTACAGATAATGATATTAACAGTAGCAACAATAATAATGATATCAACAAATGTAGTATTATTAAAAATGATGATAATAATGATAATAATGACAATAAAAATAATTATAAAGATAAAAATGATTCTAGTGACAATAATGATATTCAAAATAAAAGTAATGATATCAATAATTATAATAAGACTAACAATAGTAATGATTATTATTGTTACTATTACGATTATCATTATCCTTATCATAATGATAACTAATAAGGATAATGGGAATAATTATAATGATAGTTATGATAATCATGATAATAACAACACAAAATAATAGCAAAAATAATAATGACAATAATATCAATAGAAATAATAATGATGCTACTATTGATACTACTACCAATAGGAATAACAAAGCAATAATAATGATAATTATGATATGAAAATTCCATTAACAATGATGATTATAACAATGATAATGACAATGAAAATGATAATGATATCAAATAGCAATAATGATAATGATGATCATCATAATTATGAAAATGATAATGAAAATATAAATAACAATGCTAATGATGAAAATAATAATAATAGTAATAATGATGATGGTAATAACGATGATGATATTATTGATAAAAATTGCAATGATAATGATAATAACAATAATGCTAATAATAACAACAGTAATAATATTAACACTAATGATGATGCTAATGATAATAATAATCATAGGGATAATAATGATAACAAATAATAACAGTAACATAAACAATAGGTTTAATGATAAGAATGATGACAGCAATGATAATAATAACAATGATAATAGTAGTAGTAGCAGTAATTTTAAGGATTAAAATGATAATAATGATGTTGAAAATGATAATGCAACAAAGAGTAATACCCATGGATACAATACTGTTGACGTATAATATCCAGAGAGAGAGAAAGAGAGAGAGAGAGAGAGAAAGAGAGAGAGAGAGAGAGAGAGAGAGAGAGAGAGAAAGAGAGAGAGAGAGAGAGAGAGAGAGAGAGAGAGGAATATTGCATTTATTCCTATGAATGTTAAATTCCTCTTGTAAGAGGACATAATTTCTGACAGCTACAAAAGAAAATATATTTTCTTGCTATCATTACCTTATAAGGTATATATGAACACATGTACATATATCTATATACATGTATATATTATAAAGTGATGATAAAAGTATGCAACGATAATAATTGCAATAATGAAAAAAGGGAAAAACAAGGATGATAGTAACCTCAATAATACATAACCCATAATATACACGATTTTTTTTTTTTTTTTTTTTTTTTTTGTTAACAGAATATTGCGATACAGATTCAATAAGAACTAATAAAATATCCTAACAGAATGATTGAACATTTATTTAGAAATAGGGTTATTCAATCAAATAATGCAATAAAATGCTGATATGCTAGTGACGTGCAACATAATCTAGCAAACAAACATAAACATGAATAATAATCACAAACCTGCTTAAACAAGAAAGCAACCAAACTGGTAATTTGTAAGAGAAAAGTAAATTGATCATCTCAGTGTATGGTCGTAATCAGAATCTGCACGTAAAATCTAGTGAAAATAAAAAAAAATGTCATAAAATTCTGTCAGGAATATACTATCACATCGCATGACGTGTAATTCTCAGGCGCAGAACGGCCGAGCGATTCCCTTGGTGGATATAAAAGCTTGAACTCCCTTTAGCCCGAAGCACAGTCTGGCCTGACTTCAAACCGGAAAGCTTTGCACAATGGTAAGTATATTGCTTTGAGCGAAGGCGTGTGCTTGCTTCTGGACGTCTGCACACACACACACACACACACACACACACACACACGCACACGCACACGCACACGCACACATACATACATATAAATATATGTATGTATATATACATGCACATACACATATACAATATATGTAAATATTTGTATATATAATGTATGTATATATATGTATATGTATGTGTGCATATATATGCACACACACACATAATAGACCAAATCAAGTGCATGAAATATAAACTCATTTGAAATCAAATCATAGGTTTAGATGTAAACTCAAGCAAAAGCTTAATATATAAACACAAACTCAGTATCTAGTCAGAAGAAAATGATTCATACATGATAGGCATATCTCACAAGCTTAACCTTTTATTTTATTGATATAAATCCAGCTCTACTTTTTCCATGGCTATGTTTTCCAGGTAAGTATATCGTGTGCATTTTCGTTTCAGAAATACATTGTCGTACTTCTGTTGGTGGCAGCCATGGCGGCCTGTGTCCTGGCGGGAGGCTCTGGAGGCGGTTATGGTGGGGGCTATGGAGGAGGCCGTGGAGGCTATAGCGGAGGCTATGGTGGGGGCTACGGAGGAGGCTTTGGAGGCGGTTATGGTGGCGGCTACGGCGGCGGTCGTGGAGGCTATGGAGGCGGTTATGGCGGCGGTCTCGGAGGCTATGGTGGGGGCTACGGAGGCGGTAATGGAGGCTATGGAGGCGGTTATGGTGGGGGCTACGGAGGCGGTCGCGGAGGCGGTTATGGCGGGGGTCGCGGAGGCTATGGAGGCGGTTATGGTGGCGGCTACGGAGGCGGTCGTGGAGGAGGCTATGGTGGCGGCTACAGCAGTGGCTACGGATACGGGAAATAATAATTGCTGTTGTAATAACTGAACATGTTAAAAAAAAAAAAAAAAAAAATACATATGAATAAAATCAATAATAAAAAAAAAAAAAAACAGTACGTGTATCTATCCATTATTTAATATAATTAATGGTTAAATAAAAAATTCCAACACTTCGAATACATTTATTCTATGAGATGCCCTATTTTGTTCTGCGATCTCTGACAGGAAGCGACAAGGGCGTAATGAATTAATGATAATGAACATAATGAGTACAAGAATAGCTTTAATAATAATGATAAAAAAGAACTAGCTGATATTCGACAATAGCGAAAGCAATGAATTTAATGAAGAATAAAGCAACATTACTATAGATAATGATATTAATGATATCAATATGACCAACGATGTCAATAAGTGATATTTACTAAGCAAAATTGGCCCCATATCCAAGTGGACACAGGAGACATGTTCGCTCAGGAATATGCTCACTAAGCCGCGGGTTGGCACGGTAAGGTAGTCAGTTCCTTTCCGCCTCGACTTTGACCCCAACATGCTGATTATTAATGATATCAGTGATGTCAGTAGTTTGGATAATGATGGTGATTATGATGTTCAATATCAGTAATAAATTATGCAAACAACGATAACAATAAAAAAGTTATAGGGATGATGCTGATGTAATTGATAACAATGGTGATGATAATAATATTAATGATAATGTTAGTAAAAAAAAGGATAATGTTAATGATAATGATAATTAAGATGATAATAGTGATAACTAAAATAATAATGAAGATAGAGATTAATAGTAACGATAATGTTGATAACGATGATAAAACAATAATGATAACGCTAATCATGAAAGTGATGATAATGAAGATAATAATAACACTCGTGATAATAATGAAAACAGTAGCAACAATAATAATGATATCAACAAATGTAGTAGTATTAAAAATGATAATAATGATAATAATTATAAAGATAAAAATGATTCTAGTAACAATAATGGTATTCATAATAAAAGTAATGAAGATATAAACAAGATAATATCAATAATGATAATAAGACTAGCAATAGTAATGATTATTAGTGTTACTATTACGATTATCATTATCCTTATCATAATGATGACTAATAATGATTATGGGGATGATTATAATGATAGTAATGATAATGATGATAATAACAACAAAAATGATGGCAAAAATAATAATGACAATAATATCAATAGTAATAATAATGATGCTACTATTGATACTACTACCAATAGGAATAACACCAATGCAATAAAAATGATAAATATTATATAAAAATTCCATTAACAATGATGATTATAACAATGATAATGACAATGGCAATGATAATGATATCAAATAGCAATAATGATAATGATCATCATAGTTATGAAAATGAAAATGAAAATAAGAATATCAATGATGATAATGAAAATAAAAATGATGATGATGACAAGATAATAATACTAATGATATCCCTATAATTAACGCTGATAATAATGAAAATAATATTAATAGTAATAATGATAATGATAATAACGATGATGATATTATTGATAAAGATTGCAATGATAATGATAACAATAATGATAATAATATTAATAACAGTAATAACATTAATACTAATGATGATGCTAAGGATAATAATAGTCATAGAGATAATAATGATAACAAATAATAACAGTAACAAAAACAATAGGTTTAATGATAAGAATGATGACAGCAATGATAATAATAACAATGATAATAGTAGTAGTAGCAATCATTTTAAGCATTATAATGATAATGATGTTGAAAATGATAATGCAACAAAGAGTAATACCCATGGATACATTACTGTTGACGTATAATATCCAGAGAGAGAGAAAGAGAGAGAGAGAGAAAGAGAGAGAGAGAGAGAAAGAAATAAAGAGAGAGAGAGAGAGATTAAGAGAGAGAGATAAATAGATAGATAGATAGATAGATAGAGAGAAAGAGAGAGAGGAATATTGCAGTTATTCCTATTAATGTTAAATTCCATTAGTAAGAGGACATAATTTCTGACAGCTACAAAAGAAAATATATTTTCTTGCTATCATTACGTTATAAGGTATATATGAACACATGTACATATATCTAAATACATGTATATATTATAAAGTGATGATAAAAGTATGCAACGATAATAATTGCAATAATGAAAAAAGGAAACAACAAGGATGATAGTAACCTCAATAATACATAACCCATAATCTACACGAATTTGTTTTCTTTTTCTTTGATTTTTTTTTTGTGTTAACAGGATATTGCGGTACAGATTAAATAAGAACTAATAAAATATCCTAACAGAATGATTGAACATTTATTTAGAAATAGGGTAATTAAATCAAATAATGCAATAAAATGCTGTTATGCTAGTGACGTGCAACATAATCTAGCAAACAAACATAAACATGAATAATAATCACAAACCTGCTTAAACAAGAAAGCAACCAAACTGGTAATTTGTAAGAGAAAAGTAAATTGATCATCTCAGTGTATGGTCGTAATCAGAATCTGCACGTAAAATCTAGTGAAAATAAACAAATGTCATAAAATTCTGTCAGGAATATACTATCACATCTCATGACGTGTAATTCTCAGGCGCAGAACGGCCGAGCGATTCCCTTGGTGGATATAAAAGCTTGAACTCCCTTTGGCCCGAAGCACAGTCTGGCCAGACTTCAAACCGGAAAGCTTTGCACAATGGTAAGTATATTGCTTTGAGCGAATGCGTGTGCTTGCTTCCGCACGTCTGCACACACACACACACAAATACATATACACATATATTTGTGTATATATATATATATATATATACATATGAACCACATATATGTAAATATATATGTATATGTATTTGTGTGTGTGAATGTATTTATATGTATATATACATATATATAGTATATATACATATACATGTGTATGTACATATGTGTATATATATGTATGTGTGTATATATTCTAGATATAGATATATGTATATCAAACACACACGACACACACACACACACAGACACACACACACACACACACACATATATATATATATATATATATGCGTGTCTGTATGTATGTAAGAATACATGTATAAAGATATGTACACACATGAATATGTATATATCACTGCTACAACCAATCTACAAGTATTATCAATATCGACCCCCTGTAACAATAACTATTGTATTGTTATTACCATTAGTGATAAATCTAGTCCCTTTTTTGCATCTTTATCATTATCAACCACAGGCGAAAAAGGGAATCACATCGTATAATTTGCTACACTTGTCGGAACTCATCTAAAGGCAAAGGTCAAATCAAATGAATTAAATGTAATTGATTCTAAAGTACACATCTGAAACTAAATCATGGGCATTATAAATAAACTCAATCAAAAGCTTAAGATATAAACTCAAACTCAATATATAGTCTGATGAAACCTATTCATACTTGAAAGGCACATTCCCAAGTATTCTATCTGTATTTTAATTATATAATTCCTGGTCTACTGTCTCCATAAGTACGTTTTCCATGTAAGTTTATCGTATGAATTTATTTTTCAGAAATATCCTGTCGCTCTTCTGTTGGTGGTAGCCATGGTGGCATGTGTCATGGCGGGAGGCTCTGGAGGCGGTTATGGAGTCTATGGAGGAGGCCGTGGAGGCTATGGAGGCGGTTATGGTGGCGGCTACGGAGGCGGTCAGGGAGGCTCTGGAGGCGGTTATGGTGGCGGCTACGGAGGCGGTCATGGAGGCTATGGTGGCGGTTATGGTGGCGGCTACGGAGGCGGTCATGGAGGTTATGGAGGCGGTTATGGTGGCGGCCACGGAGGCGGTCGCGGAGGCTATGGTGGTGGTTATGGCGGCGGTCTAGGAGGCGGCTATGGTGGCTACGGTGGTGGCTACGGATACGGGAAATAATAATTCCCATTGTTATAATTCGACTTGTTAAAAAGTTACACGTGTATCTATCCATCATTTCACATCATTAAAAAATAAATCATTTGTATATATTCATATTCTCCATAACGAAAACAATGAAACTAATAGATTCAATGAAGAATGATGTAACAGTACTACAGATAATGATAATAATGACATCAATAAGACCGATGATGTTGATTAATGATATTCAGTAAATCAAAATTGGTCCCATATCCAAGTGGACGCAAGAAAATGCTTACTAAGCCACGGGATGAGGCGGTAGGATGGCCAGTTTCATTCCACCCCGACTTTGACCCCAACATGCTGATTATTAATGATATCAGTCCTGACAATAGTTTGGATAATGATAATGATTATGATGTGACTTATCAGTGATAAATTAGGGTATTGATAAAAATAACAATATGATAACTATCATGACTTCTGATATAAATGTTAACAGTAATGATGAAAATAATATCGATGATAATATTAGTATCAATAATAATAATAATGATGATAATAAAAATGATAATAGTTTGATTATGATAATAATGATAATGATAACAATAATTATGGCAACACTAATCATGAAAGTATTAGTAATGATATAAATAATAGTAATGACATGAGGATAACAGAAACAACAGTAATGATAATGATAACAGTTGTAGTAGTAATGGAAATTATAGTAATGATAATGACAATAATAATGATAAAGCTAATAATGATACGAGTGACAATAATGCTAATCATAATATCAATAATGATAATAGCAATAGAAATGATAATGATTATTATTGTTACTATTACCATTATTATCGTTATTATCTTAATTACAGCTGTAATAATTATAACGATTAAGATTAGAATAATAGTTCTGATAGTGATAATAAAACACAATGACAATGATATCAACAGTAATTTTAATGATAATACTACTACTTTTATTACTACTGATAATAAAGATTTTATTAATGGTAATCATGATAATGATAATGACAGTAAAAGTGATATTGATAATAGCAGTAATGATGATAATAAGGATAATAATGAAATACTACTATTAATAACACAGATAGTGACGATGATAATAGAAATAGTAATAGATATATCAATACCAATGGTAATGACGACAATAATAATAATAATGATAATAATAATAATGATAATTATAATAATGATAATGATGATAATGATAGTGATAACAATAGTGATGATAATAATAGTAATGATAATATAACAATAATGATGACGATGATGACGCTAATAATAATAACGATAACAATAACGATAGGGATAATGGTAGCAAAATTAATAGTAACAATGACATAAACAACACCTATAATGATAATGATAGCAGTAAAGATAAAAGTAATGATAATAATAACAATGGTAGTAGAAGCAGCAGTAATTGTAAAGATTATGATGATAGTAATGATACTAATAATGATGATAATAATGATAATACAACAAAGAAAATACCCTTGGATACATTTTCATAAAGGTTGACGTGTAACATCCACGCATGGAAAGAGATATCTAGCTATTCAATTAAACAATTTAGTTTGGTCAACACGTGAAAATCTTAACAGGTTTCCTCTTCAATGATCAATCTGTCTACTTTATCTATATGTTTATCAATCTGTCTGCGAAAGAGAGAGAGAGAGAATGTTACATTAATGCTTATAAATGTTGAATTACATATATTTCTTTCTTATCATTACCCTATCATAAGTATAAACTTATAAACACACATGCACATACATTCACACACACACACACACACACACATGTACGAGTATCATAAAATTATGATATAATAAAAATACAATAATAAGCAATAGCGATAATGCATAACCCACAATCTCCACAACGATATGTCTTTTAAACAAAATATTGTGATACAAATGGAATAAGAAATAATGAAATAGTCTGACAAAATGTGATTCAAAATAGAAATAGGGTAATTCAATTAAATAATACAATAAAATCGGGATACGCTAGCGGTTTGCAACATAAACATAAACTAGCAAATAAACATAAATATGCATTGCGCTTCGTTGAAAAATACGGAATACTTTTGTGCGTGCTTATTTTTATTTTTTTTTTTTTTAAATTATGCGTTGAAACACATTTACTATGACTTTTATTTACGCTACTATCTTTAAGTCTTCTTTTCATCTTAACATAGCATATTTTCCATTAATAGTCACAAGTTAAGAATCATAGTCTCATTTTTCTGCACATTTAACATCCTTCGCTTAGCTGAATATATAATAAAATACAAGTCAAAAAGTGCCCACTAGTACTCTAGATTCATAAGGCAGAGTTCATACTGAGTTTATGCGCTACACGAAGAATACACGTATCGCGCTACAGGCATTTCCGTTGAAATTGTGCGTTTCGTAGTGCTACGGTGTTCAGCGGAATATAGGAATGTAGAAATGATTCTCACAAAAGTAAATTGATCATCTTAGTTTATGCTCGTGTTTATAATCTGGATGTAAAATCTATTAATTCGAATTTAGCGACAATGAAAGGCCTCAGTCAAGCCAGTAATGAAAAAAAAAAAAAAAAAAAAAAAGAAATCTTGAAAATCTGTCAGGAAAATACTATCACATCGCATGACGCGTGTTTCTCAAGCGCAGAACGGCCGAGCGACTCCCTTGGTGGATATAAAAGCTTGAACTCCCTTTAGCCTGAAGCACAGTCTAGCCTGACTTCATACCGGAAAGCTTTGCACAATGGTAAGTATATTGCTTTGAGTGAAAGCGTGTGCATGTTTCCGCACGTCAGTATACAGATACATACACACCCACACATAAATACATTTTATGTATATGTATACATACACATGTATGTATGTGTATGTGTATAGGTATATGTATGTGAGTGTGTGCATTTATATATAAGTATACATATATGCACACATAAGCATGTGTATATGTATATATATATGTATGTGTATTCATATGTATATTCTATGTATATATATATCAATCTATAGATAAACACGCACATACAGGCATATATATATATATATATTTATATGTATATATATATATTTATATGTATATATATATGCTTGTGTACGTGTATGTCTCACTTTATATATGTTTATATACATATATAACTCACATACCTATATATAGATGGATGTATATATGTATGAATTTTGATATTATAGATTTAGATATATATATATATATATATATCACTGCTACAGCCAGTCTTGTAAGTATCATCAATATCGACCTAGTACCTATAACTATTGTTTTCTTATATGTCACTTTTTTTTTTAATTTTCATTATTATTAACCCCACGGAAGGCGAAAAAGGAAGTTACATTGTATAATTTGCTACACATTCAGATGAAATTGATTCCTACACGATGGGCATATACTCAAGTATCATAAGCTCAACCCTTTATTTTATTGATATAACTCGAGCTCCACTGTTTCCATGGTTATGTTTTCCAGGTAAGCTTATCGTATGTATTTTCGTTTCAGAAATACACTGTCGGACTTCTGTTGGTGGCAGCCATGGCGGCCTGTGTCCTGGCGGGAGGCTCTGGAGGCGGTTACGGTGGCGGCTACGGAGGAGGCCGTGGAGGCTATGGTGGTGGTTATGGCGGTGGTCGAGGAGGCGGCTATGGTGGCGGTTATGGCGGCGGCTACGGAGGCGGTTTTGGCGGCGGTCGCGGAGGCTATGGTGGGGGCTACGGAGGCGGTTACGGTGGCGGCTACGGAGGCGGTCGTGGAGGTTATGGTGGTGGTTATGGCGGCGGTCGTGGAGGCGGTTATGGGGGAGGTTATGGTGGCGGCTACGGAGGCGGTTTTGGCGGCGGTCGTGGAGGCGGCTACGGCGGTGGCTACGGATACGGGAAATAATTCCGACTGTAATAAGTCAACTTGCTAAAAATCTACTCGTCTTTATGTTCATCATTCAACATCATTAATGAATAAATCACCAGTGTATGACATAAATTCTTACACTTTTATTACATACGATTTTAAGTTCCTATGAGTCAATGAGTCAAACTTGGTCCCATCTCCAAGTGGAAACAAGGAGACATGTACGCATAGGAAAATGATCACTAAGCTGCGGGATGATGCGGTAGGGTTCCTTCCCAAACCGTCTCTGACCCCAACAAGTTGATTACTAATGATATCAGTCATGCCAATAGTTTGTATAAGGATGGTGAAGCCTCCGGCTAGACAGTGGTACGTGTCGCCTCTCATCAAGGTCGCGTTCGCGCCCCGTCAGGCGCGAGAAGTTGCAATTGCGCCTGAGGTTACTGCTGTGACTGGCACCACGCGGTAAGCTAGACGAGTCAGCACCAGCTGACACACTTAGCGAGTCGCATTATCGACACAGCGGCTCCCTCATTGCATAGCCCGGCGAAGCTCAGCTCGCATATCGACTTATCCTTAAGGATGTGATTATAATGTGATAAACTATTGTATTAATTAGAATAACAATAAAACAATTATAATGATAATGAAGATATAAATGATAACAATAATAAGAATATGAATAATAATACAATAAGTAACACACAAAATAGATTATAATGATAATGATAATAAAGATAAATATAATAATGATAATAGGGATGATAATAGTGATGATGATGGTGGAGAGTGATAATAAGGATAATGATGCTAATGCCCATAATTACGATAATAACATTGATCATGATGATAATGATGATAACAATAATAACCATAAGAATGATGACAGTAACAATGGTAATGATGATATTAGTAGTAGTATTAGTAAGGAGGTTTATGATAATGATAATAATGACAATAATATAGAAAATAATACTATTGACAATAATGATAATAATTGCTACAATAGTAAAAATGATAACCAAAAATATTAATAATGATAGGAAGAATTGTCATGGTAATGATTATTATTATTATCATCATCGTTAACATCATTATAATATCATCTGTAATAATGATGATTATTAATAATAATACCGTAAACTGTTACCATAAGAATGGTAACAGTAATATCAGTAATAACAATAACAATGATAGTAGTAGTGACAGTAATTGTTAGGATTTGATGATAGTAATAATGATAGAAATGATTATGCAAAAAAGAGCAATACTCTTGGATCAATTTTAATTAATGTTGAGATGCGACATCCACACACCGAAAGGGATATTTTAGTTATTCATTCAAATAATTTAGTTTGGACAGAAGAGAGATAATTGGTCTTTTGTTCTTTCTGGTATATTTCCTCTTCATCTGGCTACTTCTCTCTGTCTTGTATGTGTATCTATCTGTCTAAAAAAGAGAGAGAAAGAAAGAGAGAGAGATAGAGAGCGAAAGAAAGAGAGAGAGAGAAAGACAGTGAGAGAAAGAGAGAGAGAAAAAAAGAGAGAGAAAGAGAGAGAGAGAGAAAGAGAGAGAGAGAAAGAGAGAGAGAGAGAGAAGAGAGAGAGAGAGAGAAAGAGAGAGAGAGAAGAAAGAGAGAGAGAAGAGAGAGAGAGAGAGAGAGAGAGAGAGAGAGAGAGAGAGAGAGAGGAATATTACATCTATTCATATGAATATTGAATTCCTCTCGTAAAAGGACATAAAAAATATGACAGCTGCAAAACATAATATATATTTTTTCTTATCATCATTACCTTATCATATATGTATATGTAAACATAAACACACATATCCAATGATGAGAAAGGAATAACAATGAGGCTAGCAACTGCGAAAATGCATAACCCATATATATATATATATTTTTTTTTAAACCAAATAGTGTGATACAAATGAAATTATAACTAATAAAATGGCATAACAGAATGATGTCATTGAAAATTTAATTAGAATAAGGCAATTTGTGCAACGTTCAACATAAACATATAGTAACAAATAGACATTAACCCATTCGCGACGGGGAAAATGAACAAATAAATGGGGAAAATGCTGTGCTCATTTTTTATATTTGTGAAATGTCTCTACACATAGATGGCTCTGCCTTACCTGATTTCACCTTTCCTTGAATTGGCGGGGAAATGTATTTCTTACTAGCGCTATGCATATCGATGGTGTTATTTTTATTATAAACATTAGGATTACTATAATGTTATAAACAATAGTAATAGCAAGATAAGATAAAGTAATATATTTTCGTAAATTAAAGAAAAAGTGTAAACGGGCGAGACAGGCAGTACTCGTAATTGGCTCATCCATGCGTAAAAACAATTAAACAAGTAAACTCACAGTGGGTATGGCACGGATACGTGACATGCCCGTCGCGAATGGCTTGATGATTCCCACAAACCTGCATCAACAAGAACGCAACCAAACTGGGGATTTGCAAGAAAAAAGTAAATTGATCATCTCAGTGTACGTTCGTTATCCAATTCTCAATGTAAAATCTAGCGATAATGAAAGACCCGAATCAGGCTGGCCATGAAAAAAAAATGTCATGAAATTCTGTCATGAAAATACTATCACATTACATGACGCGTGTTTCTCAGGCGCAGAACGGCTGAGCTATTCCCTTTGGTGGATATAAAAGCTTGAACTCCCTTGAGCCCGAAGCACAGTCTGGCCTGACTTCATAAGGAAAGCTTTGCACAATGGTAAGTATATCGCTTTGAGTGAAAGCATGTGCTTGCTTCTGCACGTCTGTATAAACACACACAGATGCGTACATGCATACATATATATATACATATGTATAATATATACATACATACATATAGCATACATATATGTACACATATATATGAATTCATATATATGTGTGTACATACATATGTATATGTATATGTGTATGTATATCATATATATAAATATATGTATATCAATCTATAAATACATACCCTCAAAATTGTATATACATGTGTGTGTGTTTCCCATTATATATATATATAACACACACATATATACATTTATATATATATGCATGTCTGTATTTATGGATGTATACATGAATGTAAAGACATTGATATGTATATATCACAACTACAACCATTCCCTTTTCGCAACTTCATCATCATTATCAACCACACTTAAGGCAAAAAAAGGAAATAACATTGTATGATTTGCTATACTTGTGGTAACTCTTGTACTTTATATTATTCACATAAAGGCAAGGATACAGACCAACTGTAATACATAAAATATAAACTCCTTCTAAGGTACACCAATTCATCATAGACAATAGATATAAACTCAATCAGAAGCTTAAGATGTAAACGTAAACTCAATATATAGTCAGATGAAACTGATTCATACATGACGGACATATTCCCAAATATATCTGTATTTAATTTATCTAAGTCCAGCTCTACTGTTTCCATAGCTAGGTTTTCCACAGAAGCTCATCGTATCTATTCATGTTTCAGAAATATACTCTCGCACTTCTGTTGGTGGCAGCCATGACGGCCTGTGTCCTGGCGGGAGGCTCTGGAGGCGGTTACGGTGGCGGCTACGGAGGAGGCCGTGGAGGCTATGGTGGTGGTTATGGCGGTGGTCGAGGTGGCGGCTATGGTGGTGGTTATGGCGGCGGTTATGGCGGCGGTCGCGGAGGTTATGGTGGGGGCTACGGAGGCGGCTATGGCGGAGGCTACGGAAGCGGTCGTGGAGGCGGCTATGGTGGTGGTTATGGCGGCGGCCGTGGAGGAGGCTATGGTGGCGGACGTGGAGGAGGCTATGGCGGCGGCTACGGATACGGGAAATAATAATTCCGATTGAAAAAAAATCCATTTGTTAAAACTACACGTGTATCTATCTGTCATTTAACTCCATTAATGAATAAAATCATTAGTCTTACATAGATTCCAACACTTTTAATACATTCAGGATATTAAAAGCCCTATTCTGTTCTTCGATATCTGACAAAAACGATGGTAATAGTAATGGTGACAGAAAACTACAATGGACGTAATGAATTAGCTACAATAATAAACATAATGATCACAATAATAGCTATAATAATAATGATAATGAAAAGAACCGTTCGATATTACTATAGCGAAGATAACGAAACTACTTAATTTGATAAAGAACAAAGTAACAGTAATACCCTTGTATAATAATGAAATCAATAAGACCAATAATGTTAATTAATTACATTCAGTAAGTCAAATTTGGTTCCATTTCCAAGTGGATATGGGACCCCAACATGCTGAATATTAATTATAATATTAATAACAATAACAATAAAACAATCATAATGATAATGCTCATATAAATGATAATAATAATGATAATATTAATGATAATATTAATAACCAAATTAATAATGATAATGATGAGGATAATAAAGATAATAATAGCAGTTAATTTATAATATGAAAGGTGATGGAGAGTAATAAAAATGACAATAATAATAATGATGAAAATAACACAAATCATGAAACTAATGAAAATTGGTAATAATGATAACATTAAATACAGCAGTAGTAATGATAATGATAATAATGATGATAATGATAGTAATTATAACTATAAAGATAATGATACTACTGACGATAAGGATAATCATTATTAAACTAATAATGATATAAACAAAAACGATATCAGTAATGATAATAAGAACAATATCAGTAATGATAATAATAATTAATGTTATTATTACCAGTATTACCGTTTTTTATTATAATGATAACTGTAATAATGATAATGATCAAGATTGTAATGATAGTTATGATAATGATAACAAAAGTACTGGCGATAATAATAACAATTACAATTATTGTAATTATGATGATAATAATAATGACAATAACAATAACGATAATAATAATTATAAGGATAATGACAATGATAATGGTATTAATAATAGCAATAATGATGATGATAATGTTAATAAAAATAAGAATAACAAAAATGATAATGATGATGACAGTGATAATGATAATATTGATAACCGTATTAAAAGCAATGATAATGATGAGAACAATAATAATAATAATAATGATAATGATAATAACAATAATGGATATAATAATAGTAATGATAATATCAACAATAATGATAAAAGTGTAGATGATGCTAGTAATACTACTAATACTAATATTAATAAGGATAAGGATAATAATGATAAAACATGAGTAATAACAATGATATAAATAACAATTATGATGATAAGAGTGATAACTGTAATAATAAGAATGATAACGTAATCATAATAACAATGATAACAATAACAATGGTAATAATAGTAGTTGTACCAATAATTTTAAGGATTGTGATGATATTAATGATAATAATAATGCAACAAAAAGTAATACCCTTAGATAAATGTTCATTAATATTTACGTGTAACCTCCACGGAAAGGGATATCCAGTTAATCAATTAAACAATTTAGTTTGGCCAACACGCGAAAATCTCAACAGGTTCACTTCAATGGTCTTTCAGAGCATAACTGGGAATGGGGGATTTAGTTAATTACGCTTTGTGGTATATTTCCCCTTCATTGATCTGTCCATCCCTCTATCTCTTAATCTATATTGATTTAGAAATAGGGTAATTCAATAAAAAAAAAAAAAAAAAAAAAATACATACAATAAAACCCGGATATGATAGCAATGTACAACTTGAAAATAAACATATATTAAGTTCCGTTGGGAAATAGGAATACTTTTGTGAGAGCTTTTGGGGTTTTCAATGTTGTGTTTAAACACATTTACTATGACTTTTATTTATGCAAATATTTTAATGGTCTTCTACTTATCTTCACACATTTTTCCCATTAATAGTTCAGAAGCAAGTCTTACGAGTCAAGAACCATGGAGTCATGCTTCTGCTCAATTAACATCCTTTGTTTAGCTGAATATGTATTACAGTACAAGTTACGAAGTGCCCACTAGCATTCCATTGATCTTAAAAGTTCATACGACAGACTCCATGCTGAAAAATGTTCCTTGCCATTCTACATTCTCGGGGCGGTATAGATTGTGCGCCACACGAAAAATGCTACAGGCGTTCCGTTGAAATTGTAATGAATGATTTCCACAAACCTGCATAAACATGAATGTAACCAAATTGGTGATTTGCAAGAGACAATTTTTTTTTTTTTTTTTAGTGTATGCTCGTAATTAAATTCTTAATGTAAAATCTAGTAATTAAAATTCAGTGATAATAAAACACCCGAATCAAGCCGGCCATGAAAAAAAAAATGTCATGAAATTCTGTCATGAAAATACTATCACATTACATGACGCGTGTTTCTCAGGCGCAGAAAGGCTGAGCGGTTCCCTTTGGTGGATATAAAAGCTTGAGCCCCCTTTAGCCCGAAGCACAGTCTGGCCTGACTTCATACCGGAAAGTTTTGCACAATGGTAAGTATGCTTTGAGTGAAAGTGTGTGCTTGCTTCCTCACGTATGTATACACACGTACATGTACATATATGCACAGAGACATGTTTGTGTCTATGTAGATATGTATGTGTGTATGTAAATATATAAATATACAAGATATAAACGTAAACTCAATAAATAGTCAAATGAGACAGATTTGTACACAATATATACATACAGCTCCATCCTTCATTCAATTGATAAAAGTCCAACTTTACTATTTCAATAGGTATGTTTTTCCAAGTAAGCTTATCGTAAGCATTTTCGTTTCAGAAATACACTTTCACACTTCTGTTGGTGGCAGCCATGGCGGCCTGTGTCCTGGCGGGAGGCTCTGGAGGCGGTTACGGTGGCGGCTACGGAGGAGGCCGTGGAGGCTATGGCGGAGGCTTTGGTGGGGGCTACGGAGGAGGCTCTGGAGGCGGTTATGGTGGCGGCTACGGCGGCGGTCGTGGAGGCTATGGAGGCGGTTATGGCGGCGGTCGCGGTGGTGGCTACGGAGGCGGTAATGGAGGCTATGGAGGCGGTTATGGTGGGGGCTACGGAGGCGGTCGCGGAGGCGGCCGTGGAGGAGGCTATGGTGGCGGCTACGGCGGTGGCTACGGATACGGGAAATAATCATTCGGATTGTAATAATTCAACTTGTTAAAAAGTTACACGTTTATCTATCTATCATTTGACATCATCCATGAACACATCAAGAGGGTATGACACAAATCCCACTTTTAATAGATTTCTTCTATGAGATCCCCTATTTTGTTTTGCGATCTCGGACAACAGCGATGGTAATAGTAACGGACGTAATGAACTAACAATGACAATGAACATGATAGTTACAATAATAGCTATAATAATAATGATAATGAAAAAAATTGGTTGATATTCAACAATAGCGAAAACAACGAATTTAATGAAGAATAACGTAATATTACTATAGATAATGATAACAAGGATATCAATAAGACCAATGCTATTAATTAATGATATTCAATAAATCAAAATTGGTCCCATATCCAAGTGGACATAGGGGACATGTTCGCTCAGGAATATGCTCACTAAGTCGCGGTATGATATCAGTCGTGGCAATACTCTGCTTATGACTTTGACTATAATGTGCAATATCAATGATAAATTACGCTAATAAGAACATTAATGACAACAACAATAAAGCAATTATGATTATAATGCTGATATAAATGATGATGATAATATTATTGATAATATTAGTAACAAAAAGGCGAAGAAGAGTAATAATAATGATAAGTGAAAATAATGATGGATATATTAATATTAAAATGATAACATCAATGCTTATGATAATAACATGAATGTGATGATAATGATGATAATAATAAAAAATATTGATAAAAATTATAACAGCAACAATAGTAAGGATCTAAATAGCAATAGTAGTAGCAATGATAATGGTGATAATAATGATAATAATGACAATGATAATGATAAAGATAATACTGATATCAATGACAGTAATGTTAATCATCATGATAGTAATGACAAACAAAAGTAATATAAATAATGATATAAACAAAAATAATACCAATGATGATAATAAGAACAATAATAGTAATGATAGCAATTATATTTTTCTATTACCATGATCATCGTTATTATTATAATGATAACTGTAATAATAATTATGATGAGGGTCACAACAATAATTATTATAAAAATAATGATAATATTAACAATAATGATAATAATGACATAAATTGACATAAACAGCTATAATGAGAAAAATAATGACAATAGTGATAATAACAGGATGATTGGTAAGTAGGGAGTTAGTTGTTGGTTATCATTACAACAGTTATGATAATAGGAATTGTAGTAATAATGATAATAATGACAATAATGATAATGATAAAGATAACAAGGATGCCAGTGACAATAATGGTAATCATTATAAGTAGTAATAATTATACAATGATGATGATGATGATGATGATGATGATGATGATGATGATGATGATGATGATGATGATGACAATAATAATAATAATAGGGATATTAATGATAATGAAATTAATAACAACAATAATATAAACAACAGCTATAATAAGAATAATAACAGTAATGATAATAATAATGATAATATCAGGAGCTGCAATAATTATTAGGATCATGATGATAGTAATAATAATGGTAATGCAACAAAGAGTAATACCCATGATACATTAATGTTGACGTATAACATCCACGCATGGAAATTAATATCTAGTTATTCAATTAAACAATTTAGTTTGTCCAACACACAAAAATCTCGAAAGGTTCACTTCAGAGATCTTTCAGAGGATAACTGATAATTAGGAACTTAGTAATTTATTACACTTTGCGGGGTAATAAATCTATCTGTCTAATTCCTCTCTTTTTCTGTAGGTCTATCTGTCTGCGAAAGAGAGAGAAAGAGAGAAGAGAGAGAGAGAGAGAGAGAGAGAGAGAGAGAGAGAGAGAGAGAGAGAGAGAGAGAGAGAGAGGAATATTACATTTATTCCTATGACTGTTGAATTCTCTACTAAGATTACATAACATAATTCTGAAAGAGAGTATTTTTTTATCATCACCTTATCATATGTATAAATGCACATATAAACACAGACACACATACGTACGCATATATTTATATACAAATATATATGATGCATGTATATATCATAAAATTGATGCATATATATATATTATACAATTTATGCATATATATTATATACAATTTATGCATATATATATTATACAATTTATGCATATATATATTATACAATTTATGCATATATATATTATACAATTTATGCATATATATATTATACAATTTATGCATATATATATTATACAATTTATGCATATATATATTATACAATTTATGCATATATATATTATACAATTTATGCATATATATATTATACAATTTATGCATATATATATTATACAATTTATGCATATATATATTATACAATTTATGCATATATATATTATACAATTGATACATGAAATTGATGCATATATATATCATAATAACTGCAATGGTAGAAATGAAATAACAAGGCCGTGAACAACTATGATTATGCATAACCAATAATTTCCATAATATTTTTCTTGAAAGAAAATAATGTGATACATATAAAATTAGAACTAATTAAATAGCCTAACAGAATGATATGATTGAAGATTAATTTAGAAATAGGGTAATTCAATCAAATAATACAATAAAACGATAATATGCTACATAAACATAAAATAGCAAATAAACATTAATGATTCTCACAAACCTGCGAAAACAATGCAACCAAATTGGTGATTTGCAAGAGAAAAGTGAATTGGTCATCTCAGTGTATGCTGGAAATTAGATTCTGATTGTAGAATCTTGTAATTAAAAGTCAGCGATAATGAAAGACCTGAATCAAGCCGACCATGAAAAAAATTATGTCATGAAAATACTATCACATCCCATGACGCGTTTCTCAGGCGCAGAACGGCTGAGCAATTCCCTCGGTGGATATAAAAGCTTGAACTTCCTTTAGCATGAGGCACTGTCTGGCCTGACTTCAAACCGGAAAGCTTTGCACAATGGTAAGTACAATGCTTTGAGTGAAAGCGTGTGCTTGCTTCCGCACGTCTATATACACACACGTGTATATAAATACATATATATGTATATATACATACAGAGACATATATGTATGTGTGTATGTACATATGTATGTGTATGTATATATATATTCAATATATATACAGATACCTACATATCAATCTGTAGACACGCATATATGTATGTATGCAAATGTGTGTGTCTCACTCTATATACATGTATATTTACATATATGTATAATAAACTCCCATATATGCATGTCTATATGTCTAGGTATGTATGTTTATATGCATGCACGTATTTATATATATCACTGTTTTAATCATTCCTACAATTATTATCAATGTCGACCCCTTAATCTATAACTATTTTGTTATTGTCATTAGTGATAAGTATGTCCCTTTTTGCACCATCATTATCAACCACACGTAAGGCGAAAAAAGGAAAACATATCGTATAATTTGCTACACTTGTGGGAACTCACACTATATATTACTAATATAAAGGCTAAGATTGTACACCAAATCAACACATAAAATATAAATTCATTCTAAGGTACCCATTTGAGATCAAATCATAGGCTTCAGATATAAACTCAATATTCAGAAACAGATTCATACAACTTTACAGTTTCCATAGTTTTCCAGGTAAGCTTATCGTATGAATTTTCGTTGCAGAAATACGCTATCATACTTCTGTTGGTGGCAGCCATGGCGGCCTGTGTTCTGGCGGGAGGCTCTGGAGGCGGTTATGGTGGCGGCTATGGAGGAGGCCGTGGAGGCTATGGCGGAGGCTATGGTGGGGGCTTCGGAGGTGGCCGTGGAGGCTATGGTGGTGGTTATGGAGGCGGTCGCGGAGGCGGCTATGGCGGGGGCTACGGAGGCGGACATGGAGGCTTTGGAGGCGGTTTTGGTGGTGGTTATGGCGGCGGTCGCGGAGGCGGTTATGGCGGCGGTCGCGGAGGCGGTTATGGCGGCGGTCGCGGAGGCGGTTATGGCGGCGGTCGCGGAGGCTATGGAGGGGGTTACGGTGGTGGCTACGGATACGGGAAATAATTCCGATTGTAATGATTGAACTTGTTAATAATAATTAAAAAACAATATACGAGTATCTATCTATCCATCATTTAACATCATTAATAAATAAATCATAAATTCCAACACAATACATTTGATATTAAATGCCTTATTGCTGATAGTAATGGTGACATAAAACGATAATTTGCGGAATTAATTAATGATGATAATGAACATAATTCAAATAATAGCTATAATAATATTGACAATTCAGAAGAACCGGCTGATATTCGACAATATCGTAGACAACGAAACTAATGAATTTAAAGAAGAGTAAAGTACCATTAGCATAGATAATGATAATAATATCAATAAAACCAATGATGTCATATATACTATCCAATAAGCCAAAATTGGTCCCATATCCAAGAGGACATAGGGACCTTTCGCAGAGGAAAATACTCACTACCTCACTCACAGCCACGGGATGAGGCGGTAGGGTAGCCAATGGCTTTCCGCTTCGACTCTGACCCAAACATTCAGTATGTTAGGGTCAACATGACAACAGTTTGGATAATGACGGCGATTATGATGCGCAATGTCTGGGGTAAATTATGCTATTGATAACAATAAAAATAAAACAGCTCTAAAGATAATTCGATATAGATAATGACATTGATGATAACATTAATTATAATATTAATTACAAAAATATTAATGATAATATAATGATGATAATAATAATAAGAATAAATATGATAACAGTGATAATTATAATAGTGATAACAGAGAGTAATAATATAGTAATAATGATGATAACAAAACGTAAATAGTAATAATGACAATAATATCAGTAGTAATAATAAGGATCATGGTAATGATATTACAAATAGCAATTATGATTATAATAATAATAATGATGATCATAATATTAATGATAATTGTAATAATAATGATATTAAAAATGA
Organism: Penaeus chinensis; assembly: GCF_019202785.1. Taxonomy (NCBI): domain Eukaryota; kingdom Metazoa; phylum Arthropoda; class Malacostraca; order Decapoda; family Penaeidae; genus Penaeus; species Penaeus chinensis. The sequence continues at coordinate 8,527,363 of NC_061857.1, forward strand.
TAATGGCGATGATGATGATTATAATAATGATAATAATAAAGATAATAGCAATAATAATAATGATGAAAATGATGATATTGATAATGATAATAATGATAATGATAATAACAGTAATGATTAGAATAATACTAATAATAATAGTGATTATATTAACAATGATGATTCTAATAATGATAATGATAGGGATACTAATGACACAATTAATAATAACAGTGACATAAACAACAGCTATAATGATAATGATACTAATAACAATGATAATGGTAGTAGCAGTACAGTAATTGTAAGGATTATGATGATAGTAATAATAACAATGATAATGCAACAAAGAGTAATACACATGGATAAATTCACAGGAATGTTGATGTGTAACAGAGATAGATAGATAGATAGACAGATAGATAGATAGATAGATAGATAGATAGATAGATAGATAGATAGATAGATAGATAGATAGATAGATAGATAGATAGATAGATAAAGAGAGAGAGAGAGAGAGAGAGAGAGATAAAGAGAGAGATAGAAAGATAAATAGAGAGATAAAGAGAACGAGAAATAAAGAGAGAGATAAAGAGAGAGAGAGATAAAGAGAGAGAAAGATAAAGAGAGAGATATAAAGAGAGAGAGATAAAGTGAGAGAGATATAAAGAGAGAGAGATAAGAAGAGAGAGAGATAAAGAGAGAGAGAGAGAGATAAAGAGAGAAAGAGATAAAGAAAGAGAGATAAAGAGAGAGAGAGATAAAGAGAGAGATAGATAGATAGATAGAGAGAGAGAGAGAGAGAGAGGGAGGAAGGAATGTTACATTTATTCTTATGAATGTTGAATTATTATCACATAAACCCACACACACACACACACACACACACACACACACACACACACACACACACATATATATATATATTTCAAAATGATGATAGAAGAAATCTGCTGTAAATGCATAACACATAATCTCCATAACGATAATCTTTTGAACCAAAATTGTGATGAAATAACAAATAATGAAATAACAGAATGATGTGATTGAAACTTGATTAATAAATAGATACCAATAAATAAATATATTCAATAATATAATACAATAAAACCCGTGTAACATACATATATTAACTAACAAATGAATATAAACGAATTACGTTCCTGAGTCAGGAATCATGGTTTCATATTTCTACACATTTAACATCCTTTGCTTAGCTAAATGAATAATATAATACAAGTCAAGAAGTGTCCACTAGTATTTATCTTAAAAAGTTCATATGGCAGAATCTATACTGAAAAATACCCCTAACCATTCTACATTATTTCCGTTTGTAAACAATGTACGCGTCGTCTTAGATTTTGAATGTAAAATCTAGTTAAAATTCATCGATAATGATAGACCGGATTCAAGCTAGTCATGAAAAGAAAAAAAAAAATGTCATGATAATCTGCCATGAAAATACCATCACATCCCATGACGCGTAATTCTCAGGCGCAGAACGGCCGAGCGATTCCCTTGGTGGATATAAAAGCTTGAACTCCCTTTGGCCCGAAGCACAGTCTGGCCTGTCTTCATACCAGAAAGCTTTGCACGATGGTAAGCATGCTTTAAGTGAGTGCGTGTGCTTGCTTCCGCACATCCGTTTGTGCGAGCACACACTCACACGTTCATATACAGTATATCGACATACACAACTGCATACATACAAACATGTATGTGTATATATATGTACGCACACACATATATATGTGTATAAATATATAAATATGTATGTGTGCTTATATATACATGTATACATATATATAAATATATACAGGCACACACACACACACACACACACACACACACACACACACACACACACACACACACACACACACCCACGTATATAAATGTATAAATATATATACACATATATACATATGTATATGGAGGCGGTTATGGTGGCGGCCGTGGAGGAGGCTATGGAGGTGGTTATGGTAGCGGCTACGGAGGAGGCCGTGGAGGCTATGGTGGTGGTTATGGCGGCGGTCGTGGAGGCGGCTATGGTGGCGGATATGGGTACGGGAAATAATCACTTCCAATTATAATAAATATATATGCATATCCACATCCATGTAAATGCATACATATATGAATGTCTATATATATGTATATTATATGAAAATATATACAAACGAATACATATATATATATATATATATACACACATGTAAGTGTATATATGCACACACACACACAGGCACACAAACACGTGCACACACACGCGCACACACACACACACACATATATATATATACATATATATCTGTGTGTATGTCTATATATATATGAACACGTACACACACACACACACACACACACACACACACACATATATATATATATATATATATGAAAGGAGAAAACTACCGTGTTGATCCTATGGTAGAAAAACCCACAATGTAAAACTATTTTTCAATTAATTTAGTTTTACATTGTGGGTTTTTCTACCATATATATATATATATATATATATATGTATATATATCAGCCACATGTAAGCCTCATTTGGTTTGTGTTGCTAAATAAAAAAAAAAAAATGTAAATACCAAATCAAAAGCCGAAATATAAACTCATTCTAAGGTACAAGTTTTAGAACGAGTAATATGTATAAACTACTGACTTATTCCCGGATTCTATACTGAATCAAAAGTTTCGAATATATATTATATATATTATACAGTATACTCAGTGGTTTGAAATGTAAGCGTAACAAGTACATACACTATAGGCTCAATGGAAAGTTTTTATCACATACTCAGTGAAATGTATAAATCATTGGCATATTCCTGTCAGAATCTCAATCCCCTACATTATTAATCTAACTCTGTCTATACCGTTTCTTCCATCTATTATGTTCTTTCCACTTATTTTTCACTACGTTGTTACAATCTGGCTTACCGTATTTTGTTCCGTTTCAGAAATACACTCTCGCACTTCTGCTGGTGGCAGCCATGGTGGCCTGTGTCCTGGCAGGAGGTAGTAGATATGGTGGCTATGGAGGAGGCTATGGAGGCGGTTATGGTGGCGGCCGTGGAGGAGGCTATGGAGGCGGTTATGGTGGCGGCCGTGGAGGAGGCTATGGAGGCGGTTATGGTGGCGGCCGTGGAGGAGGCTATGGAGGTGGTTATGGTGGCGGCTACGGAGGAGGCCGTGGAGGCTATGGTGGTGGTTATGGCGGCGGTCGTGAAGGCGGCTATGGTGGCGGATATGGGTACGGGAAATAATCACTTCCAATTATAATAATTCAACTTGTTAAAAAGCTACATATGTATCCATCCGTCATATAACATCATTAACGAATCAAGTATCAGTGTGTGACATAATTCCCAAAACTTTTAATACACTGCTGATATTTAATACCCTTTTTTGTTCAGCAGTTGTTACCACAGATGATGACAATAGTAACTTTAATAGAAAACTGCAATGGACATGATGAATGAACAATGATAATGAACATAAGTACGTATTATTGATAGTAATAGTAATTGTAGTTATAATGCTAATGATCTTGATAGCAACCACGAAAATACTGATTGTAACGGCAATGATATTAACGATAAAGTTAATGATTATGATAACTAATAATAATAGTAATACCAATAATGGCATGTGAAATAGGATGATTAACAAATAATAGTAATGATGATAATGATGAATATGATAAAGGTAATAATAACAATAATAGTAGTAAAATTATAGGAAATAGAGATATCAGAGAAAGGATAGTAATGGTAATAATAATAGTAATTTCACTGATGAAAATATTGATAAAACAGGCAATGTTAATGATAGCAATAGATGACGCTGACAATAATAATGGCATCAATAAAAATCAGTTCCTGTGATAATGAAAACAACAACTTCAATTGTCACTATTATACCAATAAACAACACTAATAATGAATACACATATTTCTGATGAAGATATAATCAAAACCGGTCAAAAATATTTCTTGCATTATAAAAATAAGATTTTTCCTGCAATTGTTGCAATGAACACTATTCCCACAGACACGCACACACACACACACATACACACACACACACACACACACACACACACACACACACACACACACACACACACAAGGACCAAACTGGGCCAATTAAACAATCTTCTGTCATACAAAAAGATTGGACCCATTCACTATGGAGCAGATATTGAGCAAGCTGCACACCGGAAGGTCAAAATAATGTACAATGGTTGGCGTTTCACTGTGTATCACCGTGTGGGTATTTAATGGTGCATACACACGCGCGCGTGCACACACACACACACACCATTTATATTTACACATACGTATATATATACACATATATATATACATATATATATATTTATATATATATATATACGTGTATGTGTGTATGTGTGTGGATGTGTGTGTGTGTATGTGTGTGTGTGTGTGTGTGTGTGTGTGTGTGCCGTGGAGGAGGCTATGGAGGCGGTTATGGTGGCGGCCGTGGAGGAGGCTATGGAGGCGGTTATGGTGGCGGCCGTGGAGGAGGCTATGGAGGCGGTTATGGTGGCGGCCGTGGAGGAGGCTATGGAGGCGGTTATGGTGGCGGCCGTGGAGGAGGCTATGGAGGCGGTTATGGTGGCGGCCGTGGAGGAGGCTATGGAGGCGGTTATGGTGGCGGCCGTGGAGGAGGCTATGGAGGCGGTTATGGTGGCGGCCGTGGAGGAGGCTATGGAGGCGGTTATGGTGGCGGCCGTGGAGGAGGCTATGGAGGCGGTTATGGTGGCGGCCGTGGAGGAGGCTATGGAGGCGGTTATGGTGGCGGCCGTGGAGGAGGCTATGGAGGCGGTTATGGTGGCGGCCGTGGAGGAGGCTATGGAGGCGGTTATGGTGGCGGCCGTGGAGGAGGCTATGGAGGCGGTTATGGTGGCGGCCGTGGAGGAGGCTATGGAGGCGGTTATGGTGGCGGCCGTGGAGGAGGCTATGGAGGCGGTTATGGTGGCGGCCGTGGAGGAGGCTATGGAGGCGGTTATGGTGGCGGCCGTGGAGGAGGCTATGGAGGCGGTTATGGTGGCGGCCGTGGAGGAGGCTATGGAGGCGGTTATGGTGGCGGCCGTGGAGGAGGCTATGGAGGCGGTTATGGTGGCGGCCGTGGAGGAGGCTATGGAGGCGGTTATGGTGGCGGCCGTGGAGGAGGCTATGGAGGCGGTTATGGTGGCGGCCGTGGAGGAGGCTATGGAGGCGGTTATGGTGGCGGCCGTGGAGGAGGCTATGGAGGCGGTTATGGTGGCGGCCGTGGAGGAGGCTATGGAGGCGGTTATGGTGGCGGCCGTGGAGGAGGCTATGGAGGCGGTTATGGTGGCGGCCGTGGAGGAGGCTATGGAGGCGGTTATGGTGGCGGCCGTGGAGGAGGCTATGGAGGCGGTTATGGTGGCGGCCGTGGAGGAGGCTATGGAGGCGGTTATGGTGGCGGCCGTGGAGGAGGCTATGGAGGCGGTTATGGTGGCGGCCGTGGAGGAGGCTATGGAGGCGGTTATGGTGGCGGCCGTGGAGGAGGCTATGGAGGCGGTTATGGTGGCGGCCGTGGAGGAGGCTATGGAGGCGGTTATGGTGGCGGCCGTGGAGGAGGCTATGGAGGCGGTTATGGTGGCGGCCGTGGAGGAGGCTATGGAGGCGGTTATGGTGGCGGCCGTGGAGGAGGCTATGGAGGCGGTTATGGTGGCGGCCGTGGAGGAGGCTATGGAGGCGGTTATGGTGGCGGCCGTGGAGGAGGCTATGGAGGCGGTTATGGTGGCGGCCGTGGAGGAGGCTATGGAGGCGGTTATGGTGGCGGCCGTGGAGGAGGCTATGGAGGCGGTTATGGTGGCGGCCGTGGAGGAGGCTATGGAGGCGGTTATGGTGGCGGCCGTGGAGGAGGCTATGGAGGCGGTTATGGTGGCGGCCGTGGAGGAGGCTATGGAGGCGGTTATGGTGGCGGCCGTGGAGGAGGCTATGGAGGCGGTTATGGTGGCGGCCGTGGAGGAGGCTATGGAGGCGGTTATGGTGGCGGCCGTGGAGGAGGCTATGGAGGCGGTTATGGTGGCGGCCGTGGAGGAGGCTATGGAGGCGGTTATGGTGGCGGCCGTGGAGGAGGCTATGGAGGCGGTTATGGTGGCGGCCGTGGAGGAGGCTATGGAGGCGGTTATGGTGGCGGCCGTGGAGGAGGCTATGGAGGCGGTTATGGTGGCGGCCGTGGAGGAGGCTATGGAGGCGGTTATGGTGGCGGCCGTGGAGGAGGCTATGGAGGCGGTTATGGTGGCGGCCGTGGAGGAGGCTATGGAGGCGGTTATGGTGGCGGCCGTGGAGGAGGCTATGGAGGCGGTTATGGTGGCGGCCGTGGAGGAGGCTATGGAGGCGGTTATGGTGGCGGCCGTGGAGGAGGCTATGGAGGCGGTTATGGTGGCGGCCGTGGAGGAGGCTATGGAGGCGGTTATGGTGGCGGCCGTGGAGGAGGCTATGGAGGCGGTTATGGTGGCGGCCGTGGAGGAGGCTATGGAGGCGGTTATGGTGGCGGCCGTGGAGGAGGCTATGGAGGCGGTTATGGTGGCGGCCGTGGAGGAGGCTATGGAGGCGGTTATGGTGGCGGCCGTGGAGGAGGCTATGGAGGCGGTTATGGTGGCGGCCGTGGAGGAGGCTATGGAGGCGGTTATGGTGGCGGCCGTGGAGGAGGCTATGGAGGCGGTTATGGTGGCGGCCGTGGAGGAGGCTATGGAGGCGGTTATGGTGGCGGCCGTGGAGGAGGCTATGGAGGCGGTTATGGTGGCGGCCGTGGAGGAGGCTATGGAGGCGGTTATGGTGGCGGCCGTGGAGGAGGCTATGGAGGCGGTTATGGTGGCGGCCGTGGAGGAGGCTATGGAGGCGGTTATGGTGGCGGCCGTGGAGGAGGCTATGGAGGCGGTTATGGTGGCGGCCGTGGAGGAGGCTATGGAGGCGGTTATGGTGGCGGCCGTGGAGGAGGCTATGGAGGCGGTTATGGTGGCGGCCGTGGAGGAGGCTATGGAGGCGGTTATGGTGGCGGCCGTGGAGGAGGCTATGGAGGCGGTTATGGTGGCGGCCGTGGAGGAGGCTATGGAGGCGGTTATGGTGGCGGCCGTGGAGGAGGCTATGGAGGCGGTTATGGTGGCGGCCGTGGAGGAGGCTATGGAGGCGGTTATGGTGGCGGCCGTGGAGGAGGCTATGGAGGCGGTTATGGTGGCGGCCGTGGAGGAGGCTATGGAGGCGGTTATGGTGGCGGCCGTGGAGGAGGCTATGGAGGCGGTTATGGTGGCGGCCGTGGAGGAGGCTATGGAGGCGGTTATGGTGGCGGCCGTGGAGGAGGCTATGGAGGCGGTTATGGTGGCGGCCGTGGAGGAGGCTATGGAGGCGGTTATGGTGGCGGCCGTGGAGGAGGCTATGGAGGCGGTTATGGTGGCGGCCGTGGAGGAGGCTATGGAGGCGGTTATGGTGGCGGCCGTGGAGGAGGCTATGGAGGCGGTTATGGTGGCGGCCGTGGAGGAGGCTATGGAGGCGGTTATGGTGGCGGCCGTGGAGGAGGCTATGGAGGCGGTTATGGTGGCGGCCGTGGAGGAGGCTATGGAGGCGGTTATGGTGGCGGCCGTGGAGGAGGCTATGGAGGCGGTTATGGTGGCGGCCGTGGAGGAGGCTATGGAGGCGGTTATGGTGGCGGCCGTGGAGGAGGCTATGGAGGCGGTTATGGTGGCGGCCGTGGAGGAGGCTATGGAGGCGGTTATGGTGGCGGCCGTGGAGGAGGCTATGGAGGCGGTTATGGTGGCGGCCGTGGAGGAGGCTATGGAGGCGGTTATGGTGGCGGCCGTGGAGGAGGCTATGGAGGCGGTTATGGTGGCGGCCGTGGAGGAGGCTATGGAGGCGGTTATGGTGGCGGCCGTGGAGGAGGCTATGGAGGCGGTTATGGTGGCGGCCGTGGAGGAGGCTATGGAGGCGGTTATGGTGGCGGCCGTGGAGGAGGCTATGGAGGCGGTTATGGTGGCGGCCGTGGAGGAGGCTATGGAGGCGGTTATGGTGGCGGCCGTGGAGGAGGCTATGGAGGCGGTTATGGTGGCGGCCGTGGAGGAGGCTATGGAGGCGGTTATGGTGGCGGCCGTGGAGGAGGCTATGGAGGCGGTTATGGTGGCGGCCGTGGAGGAGGCTATGGAGGCGGTTATGGTGGCGGCCGTGAGATATATATACACATACGTAATAAAGATGTCAGAGTAAGTATCCATCAAATTACTGTTGTATGCGTGTGTGTGTATGTGTACGTTGGTTTGTAAGTACATACATTATATGATCAATGAAAGGGAATAAATCATATACTCAATGAAACTTAAATGATATATATTCTTAAAAATAAAAGTCAAGCTAATTATATACCAAAATACTGGTGAAAAAAAAGGAATACGAAATAGAGAACAAAACATAAACGTTAAAATGAATTAGTGTTATGGATGGTATAGCAAAGAAAGATAGATACAAACATACACACATTCATGCAAACATATGTACACACACACACACACACACACACCACACACATACACACACACAAATACACATAAAGATATATGTGTATATATGCATATTCCCTTATACACATGTTTGTGTATACATATATACTTATATATACACATGTATAAATATATTTATATATAAATATGTATAAAAATATATATAAATATTTATATAGCATATATAAATGTTTATATTATATGTATATAAACACACATACACACATACACACATACACACATACACACACACACGCGCGCGCACATAGAAACATACACACATACATACATACTTTATATATATATATATATATATATATATATATATATATATGTGTGTGTGTGTGTGTGTGTGCGTGTGTTTGTGTGTGTGAGAGAGAGAGAGAGAGAAAATGTGTGTAATAATGATATTATTCATACTAAAATTTCTCATAACATGGTAAAATCAGGATTGCTTGGGACAATAGTAACTATGAAAATCTGATTTATGATTATGATCCTCTTCACAATAAAGATTGTGATCATAATGGTAACAATTACAGTAAGAAACACTGAATCTGATGATGTCATAGATACAAGCACGCACATACACAGAGATCTGGTCAGTTCTGTTACGAAAAAAATAAAAATAACCCAATGCTCATGTTTCTCATGGCCAGAACGACCTAATTAATCTCTTCGGACGTATAAAAGATTGGCCTCTTCTCAGGCTAAGGCAGAGCGTGGGTTGACTTCACACAGGAAGGTTTAAACACAATGGTAAGCACATACACATCCACTACACATGTAAATGTGTGTATGTACGGTTATGGACAATAAATATCTATATTTAATATATATAAAATATTAATAATAATTGCAATGATAATGATAAAAAAAAAGAACGTATTTGATAATGGATGTGTAAGACATATTATCAAATTCTCAACAAACTTGTTTGCTGTCTCAATTATGGTTATTGTGATTATACTGTTATTGATGATTAACG
>NC_061857.1:8541880-8549380 GCF_019202785.1 Penaeus chinensis
AGTTTTGGAGTCCACCTGACCGCACTAAGTAACAAACACTAGCGAATAAACATGCTTAAAATTATGGCGTCGTGCTTATGATTTCAATGACCCCTCAGAATGTGAAAACAGACCCCTCAGAATGTGAAAACAATAAGGGACATAACTTTTCTGGTGTAGGATCAAATTTCACGTACAGTGTTCCATGTAGGGCCTCTGCGCGTGTGTATGTATATGTATATATATATATATATATATACATACATATATATACACATACATATATATATATGTGTGTGTGTGTGTGTGTGTGTGTGTGTGTGTGTGTGTGTGTGTGTGTGTGTGTGTGTGTGTGTGTGTGTGTGTGTGTGTGTGTGTGTACAGTATATATACATACATATATACACACACAAACATGTATACGTATATATATATTCTGCAGATATGAATAGCCACTATTTGAATTTTCTCTCTATATACATATATATATAGATGAAGAAAGAGATGGATATATGTGTGCAGTAACAATGAATGGTATAGCATCGATGGTAATGAGAACCTGTAATGGTAGTATTCTTACTAAAATACTTACTAAAAAAGATAAAATCAGGATTGTTAAGGACATGAGTATGAATGAAAATATATTTGTCGTTGTTTATGATCATCCAATAATAATAGTAATAAACAGTGATCATCTTGCCATAAATACACACACACACGCATGAACGCAAATAGATTTAGATCCGTTCTGTTACAAAAAAAAAAAAAAAAAACTCAATGCTTATGTTTTTCATGGTCAGAATGACCTAAAAAATATCTCTTCAGACGTATAAAAGATTGGCCTCCACTCAGGCTGAGGCAGAGATTGGTCTGACTTCACACAGGAAGGTTTAAACACAATGGTGAGCGTAGGCATTCACACAAGCACGTATAAAACACACACACTCATATAATGTGTATATATATATATATTTTTTTTTTCCTGCGGTTATGTACAATACATATATATAATAGTAAGTATAGCAATACCGATAATAGCAATGATAATGATAATGGATGTGCAAGAAATGTTAAGTATCAAATTCTCTATCAACGTTTCTCTGTCGTAATTATAGATATTATGGTTATATTGATGATGATTAAGATTTAGTTCTGTCGACTGTAGACGTTGTCATCGTCATCTTATCGTATGTACTGTTCCACCACTGAATGATGCAAACGCTTAATCTCTTATTTCAACTGCAGAAATACACTCTGGCTCTTGTGCTGATGGCTGCCATGGTGGCTTGCGTCCTGGCAAGTCGCTATGGTTATGGAGGCGGCTATGGAGGTGGCTATGGAGGTTATGGTGGCTACGGAGGTGGTTATGGAGGCTATGGAGGTGGTTATTATGGAGGCTATGGAAGAAGCTATGGTGGCTATGGGAGAGGTTATGGAGGAGGCTATGGTGGCTACGGAGGAGGATATGGTGGCTATGGATACGGAAAGTAATTCCTTTCTGATATTATATAGCATATGATATACATGGCATAATGTACACTTTGACTATATTTATTAACTAGAAAACTATAGCAACAGCTCAAAAGAACTGACTAAGAACTGTTGTCGACTTGATATGATATAATTACATCATAAACACCTTTGGAATCACCTACATTCAACTCTTTTGGTCCGTTCAGATCGACACAATTCAGTGCAGTCGAGTTGATTTTTAAACTCCTCTATTTTCTTGCTTGTTTGTCGATAATAAATGAGAAAATTGTAAGGTGCATATATATATTTTTTTTACTTTTTACTTTTAATTTTGTTTACCCTTTATTAGTCGGAACTATTTTACAGAATACGGAAATAGGTCATTCGAATGAAACAATTTAAGACATGCATGTGACACGGAAGCTAAGAAATACAGTCACAGTCTTGTATGCCAAAATACTAACTAAAACTAATACAAGTAATTTTTTTTTTTTTTATGGAAAAACTCATACCCTCTTAGACAATTTATATACTGTCCAATCTCAGGAAGAGAACTATTTAAGAAAAAAAAAGTAAAGCTAACTATTTACGACAATTTGATAAAATGACAAACTCACAATACAGGTAGTTCCTCTTGCTCTATAGATAATATTTATTCGCACATAGTAAAAGATACATATATATATACACACATTTTAAATATAGAATGCTTTGAGATATTATGCGTTAGTTCATTAGAAGGAAAGACTTGGCGAATCGGAGTACTCTAGAGCTTGGGGTGAATTTTCAATTATCCTCCCTGAGATTGCTTACACTATGGTATGCATTCACGATCACATTTATTTAACAGAGTGGCTTAGAATAACACATTGCAAGATGGTTGGGCGTGCACCAGGCGTAAGAGATGTATTGATGAAATGCTTAGATAATAATGAAGAATAATGAAACCATGCCTAAAGAAGACTCATTCGCTGTTTCTCTTGTCATCTTAAATAACCTAGTGTGCACTCTTGATTACTTCCATTAAACATAGACGCGTTAAATAACATAAAGCAAGAAATTTGGCCTTGGAATGGGTTGCAAGAGAAATATCTATACACGACAGACTAAAGTAACTAAAATAACAGTATTATCTTCCTTATGCAAACGTCTTGTTTGTATAAAGAAGGCAGCCAGTGTTGGGTTCACTCGACCGAGCTCAGTAACAAACGCTAGCGAACAAACATGCTTTAAACTTACTTTTTTTTCTTGCTTATGCTTAAGGAATCCCCGTGTTAATTTTTTTAATTTGTGATTGGCATCCGGATCTAGGTGGAACTGACCGTTGGGCGATGCTCTTCGGGACAATATCATGCATTTGTCAACAGATAGAGATGCTTTCCTCTGCACGCTGCCTGAACATTACTTTTAGAAACGAAAAGATATATAAGTCAATCTTGTAGTTACTGAGTGTATGTGTTTGTGTGTGTGAACAGGATACCCCTCAGAATGTGAAAACAATGATTTTTCAGGTGTGGGATCAAATCTCACGTGCAGTGTTCTACATAAAGCATCTGCGTGAAAAGGTTATGCATACATACATATGTATATATTTACATATATATAAATATGCCTGTGTGTGCGCATATGTATACATAAACACCCATAATACACATACATACACATATATATATATATACACACAAATATAGATACATACATACATATGTGTGTATGTATATATATGTGTATGTGTGTGTGTTAATGCACGTATATCCACATATACACACGTTCACGCGCTCACAAGCACACACACACGTATATATACACAAATAAACAGATAGACATAGATATATAGATAGGGACATGGTTTGATATATATACATATACATAGATATGCACGTACATATGTATATATATGTGAAAATACATACAACATATATGTATATATACTTACATATATATGTATATATACACATATATATGCATATATATACTTACATATATATATGCATTTTACATACATACACAGACACATATTTGTCTGTGTATATATAGTAAGTATAACAATACTGATAATAGCGATGATAATGATAAAGAGATCGTATAATTGATGTGCAAGAAATGTTATAAAATTCTCTATCAACGTTTCTCTGTCGTAATTATAGATATTAGTTATATTGATGATGATATATGTGTGTTTATTATACATACAAACATATATACACACACACACACAGATATATATATATATATATATATATATATATATATATATATATATATATATATATATATATATAACATACACGTAAATGTATAGATATCTATTATATGAATATATATGCACAAAACATATATGTATATATACATAAGTATACATGTAATATACATATACATACATACATACATGCATGTTATATATTTTTGTAGACATACATGTATATTGTGTATATATACATATATATGTATATATATCCATATATATTTATATCATATATATATATATTCTATAGACAAACACACACACACACATATATATATATATGCATATATTGTCTATATATACACGGAAAACCACAACTTGAATTTTCACAGATTCTTATAGTAGCAGCTGTATTTCACACTCTCAACACAACACACACATATGTAAAAAGAGAGATACTTATGTGTGTGCAGTAAAAAATGAATGTAATATCATATATGATAATGGCATTATTCTTACTTAAACTCCTCATAAAAATTATAAAATCAGGATTGTTAGAGACAAGAATAAGAATGAAAATATAATTATCGATGAATATGATCATCATTACAATAAAGATTGTGATTATATGGTAATACTAATACTAATAAACTAATAAACGCATGAACACTGACCTGGACCAATGCTGTTACGAAAAAAAAAAAAAAAAAAAAAAAAAAACAGTGCTTATGTTTCTCATGGTCAGAACGACCTAATTAATATATCTTCGGACGTATAAAAGATTGATCCCCACTCAGGCTAAGGCAGAGATTGGGCTGACTTCACACAGGAAAGTTTAAACACAATGGTAAGCATCCACGTGTATATATCTTTATAAATTATATATATACATATATATATATATCTTTATTTATGTGTACATATCTTTATAAATATATATATATATATCTTTATTTATTGGTAGGAATAACAATATTGAATATAATGGTAATGATAATGATACAGAGAACTTATTCAATAATGGATTTGCAAGTATCATCTTTCCGTTTTTGCTGTTGATAGTGATCACCAAGATTATTATACTGATGATCAAGGTTCAGTTTAGTTGTTAACTAAAAACATTATTACTATCGTGTTATCATCTTAAATGTTCTTACACTGTGAGTTATGCAGTCACCTAATCTCTTATTTCAACTGCAGAAATACACTCTGGCTCTTGTGCTGATGGCTGCCATGGTGGCTTGCGTCCTGGCGAGTCGCTATGGGTATGGAGGCGGCTATGGAGGAGGTTATGGAGGTTATGGTGGCTACGGAGGTGGTTATGGTGGCTATGGAGGTGGTTATTATGGCGGCTACGGAGGAGGCTATGGTGGCTACGGAGGAGGCTATGGTGGTTATGGGAGAGGCTATGGTGGCTACGGAGGAGGCTATGGTGGCTATGGATACGGAAAGTAATTCCTTCATGCCGAACATTAATGAATAAATGTTGGAGACATTATACAGTATATGATATACATCCCATGATGAACACTTTGACTATATTTCTGAACTCGAAAATCAAAGCAATTGCTTCGTTCAAATGAACTGAACGATAAGTATGGTCAACTTGATGTGATATATTTACATCAAAACGCATTTGGAATCACACACGGCTCCCGGCGCCTTCGTTCATTTAGACTGGGACAATTAAGTTGCAGTCGATATGATTTTATATTTTCGTACCTGTTTATTGATATAATGACTCAGAATATCATATATATATTATATATATTATATATATTATATATATATATATTCATTCGAATGAAACCAAAAAAACGCATGTGGCACGGAAGCTAACTGATACATATAAATTAAATCTTTTAAGGAAATACTCTTGAACTCTTAGACAATTTGGACACTGTCAAACTATTTTAAGAAGAAAAAAGTATCTTAAAAATGAACTAGTTCCTACAATTTGATATAACAGTAAACTCACAGCACAGGCAGTTCCTCCTGTGCATCCCAGACTCTGATTCGCACATAGGAAAATATCTATACAAATTCTAAATACACAGTACAATATTAATATCTATAATTGACGAAACGTTTGTATAAAAAAGACCGAGCTCAGTAACAAATACTGGCGAACTAATATGCTTAACCAAACTGCAATAAAAGTTCATCTGTTGTCTTTAGATGGCTCTGTAAGTGCTTAGGCATCAAGGAGTCATGTATTAGTCTCATCTCACACGTTTACTCTTTTCCTTGATTTTTTAAAGCTTCATTTCAATTTTATCATCTTTAATTTTATTAATATTCTGATTACAATTATTAATCATAATATCAATACGAATGACAAAGATGTTAATATTAATAGTATTTCAAAGAAAAACAAATTTTCTCGCAAATTCAAGGAATGGGGAAATCAGGCGCAGTCACTAGAGCCTACTGATAGACTTCTCGGCGGCTGAGCACACGTGGAGCCATCTATATGCAACATTTCACAAAAAAATCTACAGGGGACAGTACACAAACCCGCAGGCATTGGGCTAAAACTCTTTTTATGGTTTCGTCCTTATGGTTTAGAAATCCCCCAGTATACAAAATTTGTTGTTGGCATCTGAATCTAGCTGGACCTAAGATTTGGCCGATGTCAACTTAGGTAAGCTCTTGGGATCGATATAATGCATTTGTCAGCGGATAGAGATGCTTTCCTCTACACTCTGCATGAACATTATTCACTGAAACGAAAAGTTGAAAAATCAATCTTGTAGTTACTTAGTGCATGTGTGTCTGTTTGAACAGGGTACGCCTCAGAATGTGAAAACAGTGAGGGAATTATATATGGATATATATATATATATATATATATATATATATATGTATGTGTGTGTGTGTGTGTGTGTGTGTGTGTGTGTGTGTGTGCGTGCGTGCGTGCGTGCGTGCATATATATATATACATATATATATATATATACATATATACTCAGGCCCTCGTGGTCCCGAGTTCAATTCCCCGTCGCGGCAGTCGTAAAAATCCCTGCGCTCTGACTGCTGGCTCGATCCCGAGAAAACGACATATCGCCTTGAGAAGTTAGACGCAGGTGTCGTAGGGGAAGACGCCGCCATGGCACAAGTGGTAGCGCGCCGAACCGCAGTTCATTAAGAAGGGCATCCAATCAGGCAAGGGTGGCACTGCCATATAACCTCTAAATAGTTAATTGAGAAAGGTATATATCCTACAGTGGAAAAAAAAAATATATATATATATACATATATACAAACATACATGATATATGTATGGATTAATATATATACATATACATATACACACATGTACACACACACACACACACACACACACACACACACACACACACATATATATATATATATATATACACATACGTATATGGATATGATTATATATACATTATACATATATACAAAGACATACATTTATATGTATATATATGTATGCATTATAAACATATATATAATAAAATCTAAAATTATAATTAAAATATAATTGCACACACACACACACACAAAATAAAATTATATACATAAATAAATTAATTTTATATTATATAATTTTATTTATATACATAAATAATATTCGTAGAAAATGCATAAGTAAATAATAACATATATAAATTATTATAATTAAAACAATATATATTTTTATATTTATAACATATTAATTTAAAAATATATATTAATTAATTATTTTAATACATATATATAAAATTTAAAAATATATATATATTTTATAAAATATATATAATAGTTTGTAACACAAAACGGGAAAGTCACAACTTAAAATTTTCATATCTTATTAGTATAGTAGTATTGTATTTCACACACGCATACAACACATA
>NC_061857.1:8571880-8579380 GCF_019202785.1 Penaeus chinensis
ACTGCAACATGGCCTCCAGAAACAGCATGTCCTACTGCAATGTGGCCTGCAGGAACGGCATGTTCACCTCCGATTTGACCTCCAGAAGCGGCATATGCACCTGCAATAGAGCCTCCTGCTACCTGGCCTCCTAGAACAGCGTGTCCACCCCCAATACCTCCAGTAAGGGCGTGTCCAGCTGCTACATGGCCTCCAGATAGGGCAATTCCACCTCCAGTCTGTCCTGCAGCGACAGCATGTCCACCTTCATACTGGCCTCCAGAAACAGCATGTCCACCTCCAATACCACCAGTAAGAGCATGTCCATCTCCAAACTGGCCTCCGGAAACAGCGTGTCCACCCCCAATATGGCCTCCAGATATAGCGTGTCCTCCTCCAACATGGCCTCCAGAAATAGCGTGTCCTCCTCCAACATGGCCTCCAGAAACAGCGTTTCCACCTCCAAACTGGCCTCCGGAAACAGTGTGTCCTCCAATATGGCCTCCGGAAACAGCGTGTCCTCCTCCAATATGGCCTCCAGAAACAGCGTTTCCACCTCCAAACTGGCCTCCGGAAATTGCGTGTCCTCCAGTATGGCTTCCAGAAATAGCGTGTCCTCCTCCAATATGGCCTCCAGAAACGGCGTGTCCACCTCCAATACCACCAGGAAGAGCGTGTCCAACTGCTACATGGCCTCCAGAAAGAGCGTGAAGACTGTGCTCCTCGCCAGCAGGAAGCTCACTGAAATGTCCTCCACCAACGGGTCCGCTGTATTCACTGCCGACGATTATGTCACCTTCATGGTCTTCCTCAGAAGATTCATGGTCACTTGCACCACCAAATCCTCCAGCATGTGCACCATTAAAGGCTCCGGAAGCAGAGTGGCTGCCTCTAATGTCGTCGTCATGACCAAAATCGAAAGATCCCTTAATTATGAGCGCTGCTTCATCTGGCCCAATTCCCGCAAGGGCGCTGTGTTTGGCACCAGGTCCACTGTAGCGAACGTCAACTGCTCCTGGGATTACAGGCTGGCCACCTACAAGACCTCCACTTGCGAATCCACTGGCATGAACTTGTCCACCGACATGTCCTACAGCAGGACTCTGGTGGACTGCACTTCCTACATGTCCCCCTACAGGAATGACAGGGCCATGTCCAGTTACTTCAGGTCCGCCATGGTGAATTCCAGTGGCCCCGACGACGCCATGTCCTCCGGTAGCGGGCGTGAGGTACCCCGTACTGAGGGTTCCTGAAGGACCATGACCGCCACCGAACGCAGCTCCTCCGCCAAAGGATCTCCCCGCATTCCCATGACCTCCACCAAGCTTCGCTGAGCTGCAGGAAGCCAGGAGAGTCGCTGTTGTCACTAAAAGGAGATTCTGAAATGTGAGAGAGATGATACAATCGTATAATCACTTTCTTGATCGATTACCACTGAAAAATAGTTCATAAATGTCCAATCGCTCATCTCCCTGTCAGAAATACCCCCCCATTCCTTCTCAACATTCAACAAAGATAAGATTTCCTCCTAAGCTCAGGTCCTTCCCGTCCTCACCATGTCAGAGGCGTGAGTTAACTCCCTGTTGCACGTCAGTCCTTCAGCTTTTATAGTGACTTCCTCCCACCGCGTGCCCCATGACGTAGTGCCTTCGGTGATGTTAAGTGGAGGAAATTTATTCATTGGTTCTTTAGGGCCGCGTTGATAACCTCTTTTCGATAAAGTCACGCTTCAGATGTTCGATTATGACGATGCGAAGAAGTGTTATAAATAGTAATAACATCAAAATTAGATTCATTGATCTGTTTTCTTTCTTTCTTCTCCAGTTGTCAACTTAATTTATCAGTCTTGGTTGTCCTGTATAGATAATCAGATATTCATATTGTTTTCCGTGAAAAAAGTATCAACCAGTAATCAATATAAGGATATTAAATATGATTAGTATTCAAACACTATGAGCTGTGAATTTTGCATTTCTTCAATACCGATCTTCATCAACTGAGAGGAGAAAGATCAATATCCCTGCAAATTCCAGCATATGTTTTCCTTTTTATGATCAAAATAACCCAGGTAGGAATAAAATTATTTTACTGCAAATTCCAACATTTTTTTTTTTTTTTTCAAGTGGCGTCATCCTGAAATAAGCCTGGTCTAAAAGGGCAAAATCCATGACTGGCACGTTCCCCGTTTCCTTTTCCCAACGATGTCTTAAAACAGTGTCATTCTGCGCCGTAAACCTCATTTGGCTACCGGGCATGACCGCGCCCTCTGTTGTTTCAGCATACGACACCGTGCCACGCTTTCCTCACGCCCTCTATGCCCCCTCTCTCCTTTCTGTCTTTCTTCTTGTCTGTTTGTCTGTATGTCTGTCTGCACCCCCCCCCCCCCCTCTCTCTTTCTCTCTCTCTTCCTCTCTCTCTTTCTCTCTTCCTCTTTCTTCCTTCTCTCTCTCTCTCTCTCTCTCTCTCTCTCTCTCTCTCTCTCTCTCTCTCTCTCTCTCTCTCTCTCTCTCTCTCTCTTCTTCTTCTTCCTCTCTTTCTCTCTCTCTGTCTTTCTCTCTCTTTCCTAATTCTTATTTCTGCTTCTCATCGGTTAAGCAACCTTTACCGTATGGTAAACCTTCGCTTTTAAACTTCATAAAACCCTTCATATATAACTGTTTTGATTATCCATGTGTATCTTCCTGCTTTCCAGATCATATCGATTAATTTTCGTTGTGTAACAGCTCTAGTTTTTATTCATTTTTTCCTTATTTTCTCTGCCATTTGTTATGTTTTTTCCCCCCGTCCCTGTCTCTATCTCGATCTGTTTTTCTTCCTCATCAGTCTATCAGTTAAAAAAAGTGGAGGAAAAAAATGATAATTTTCTAGTTTCCTCTTACTATAATTCTCTTTCTTATTTCTTATTGACTTCCGACATCACCCATTTTCATTTTTTCTTATTCCTCTGTTTACATGATCTTGTTCTTACTTTGTCGGTGAATGTAAGTTCTGATTCACCTCACGCCCTAACCTCTGCGAAATTATCATTATCGTCTCCTCGATTCGCACGCTCAGTGTTGCGTCATTCCGTACACTTGACACCTGGAAAGGGGCGAATCTCTCTTCTAGGGTTTGTTATTTTTTGCTTTGATGATTTATTTGTGTTTAATGATAATAATGATGATAATGATGATGATGATGATGGTAATGGTAATGATAATAGTAATAATAATTATGATGATAATGATTATAATAATGATAATGATAATGATAATAATAGTAAAAATAATAATAAAGACATTGGTTATAATAATAACAATGATAATGATAATAATACTGATAACGATAAAAAATAATAATGATAATGATAGTGATAGTGATAGTAACAACAGTAATAATAATAATAATGGCATTGATTATAATAAAAACAGCAATAATAATAACACTACTAACGATAATAAAATAATAAAATAATGATAATGATAGTATTCATAACAATTGTAATAATACTAATATTGATAATAGTAACTAATACTAATAATGATAATAATGATAATCGTAATAGAATGGTGACAGAAAGGGAAATGACCATAATAAATACTTGACATTAACATATGATCTGTGCGTTTTGATTCACAATTTCCATAGTATATATTTTGTGAAGATGTATTATTAGCTGACAATAAAGTTCGAAATACATTTACTCTGAATCTGTTAAATCATTATTTCAGTCTGCTCATCACTGTGTCATAAAAATTATACGTATTATGATTAATGTTGTCAACTGAAAAAAAAAAAAAAAAAAACTTTCTGCCTCACAGCCTCGCGTTCACAATATTACAATACATGATCTTTTTAAAACTGGTGCAATAGGCATTCGTCATTTAGGTTTTGTAAGGTCACTTTAAAACCTGTTATGCAGCTGTTTGAAATACATGTGTACAAGTTTCATTAGTATATACATTATTTCACATGTATCTGTCGTGTTCATTTTTAAGCGAATATTTTGATCGGATTTTAATTGTTATGCGAATGATACTGCATTAACTTTGTCATTCTTTTTCTTTGTTACCATCTTCATTTTGGAAATTTTGATGGTATATGTATAACTATTATCATCAGCAGCATAATTATTTCTATTGTTATTGTTATCATTGATGTTGTTGTTGTTGTCATTGTAACCGTTATCGTCAATTTTAATCGTTCAATATTATTTTAGTTATCATTTCCATTTCCTTTCCCTGATGTTTGTTGCATGTATATTATATTTTGATACTGTTTTTCTTATCATCTGCCTCATTTTTATCACTATCAACATATGTTCTATTGTTCCAGTGTCATTCTCGTTTTATTATGACTTTTATCACAAACGCCATGATAAATATTATAATAATTATCACAATATTATTACTAGAAATATCTTTAAATCTTATCATCATTAGTTATTACTGTTGCTGATATGAACATATGTGCATATATGATTATTCTTTCCGTGGTCAGTATTATAATTTGTGTTTAATTAGTGGTACACTCATAGAGTCATAAATATGTGATGGAGAAGAAGAAGAAAGAGAGAAAGAGAGAGAGAGAGAGATGGAGAGAGAGAGAGACAGAGCGAGAGAAAGAGGGAGAGAGAGAGAGAGAGAGAGAGAGAGAGAGAGAGAGAGAGAGAGAGAGAGAGAGAGAGAGAGAGAGAGAGAGGGAGGGGGGGGGGGGGCAAAATAATCACAAAGACAGAGAAAACGGGGTCGAGAATTCACCTTTCCACCTGTTAGACATTTCACGACTCGGATCTATTATATTAAAGAATCCTTCATAATTTACAGCTACCCAGTGTTCTTTCATGACCTTGACGATCTGTTTCAGCGGGAGCCTGGTACAGCGTGTCCACATCTTTAACAATAACTTCCCACGATGCTTCGTATTTCACAGAAGATGCGATTCATATTAAATCCTCTTTCTATTTTGGTGTTCTCTTTAATATGCTAGATGTCAAACACTCTTTTAGTTTATAGTTGCGTTATATTGGTGTATAAGGAATAGTAACTGGGACGAATGCGAATCACTGTTACATTATTTAAGGTTTACAATTCTGTTATCTTAATGTGTGAAAGTTCTTTACTGTGTGGCTTGTGACTTTAGATTGTTACTGTTAATCACTTTACAGCATATTCTAAATGTGCAGTTGTTTGTAATTGGAGTATTTCAAATATGTTAAGAAAATACGATGCAAGCAAACTAGGAAATATTACGAAAATAGGGTTATCTTATCTTATTAAAAAGAAGAGAAAAAAAAAGAAAAAGTTTATGCCATATTTGGTAGGTTCAACTGTAACGTTAGATTGAGTGTAATACATCCACTGACTGCAATTATGTTGATAGGAATTATATTGGTGATGATCTTAATTCTTAATGAAACAATAGTTACAGAAATAATGTTGAAATCATTGTGAATATGATAATGATAATTGTAATGATAATATTGGAAAGTTAATAAGAGATACTCATTTCCTGCTCATGTAAGCAGTGTTAAAAAAGGCAAAAGAAAAAACAAATCATGATGAAAATGGTGATGTAATATTATGGACAATAGTGATAAAAGAACTAATTAAAATTATTATAATAAAAAGAGTAATGACGACGATAATGATAGTATTTAAAAATGACAATGATAATAATAATAACAATAATAACAATGAAAAAAGAAATTGAAAGAAGGGTAAAATGGTTAAGTGACTAGAAAAATGATGATTATATATGGAAAGGAAAGTAATTAAACTGTTTTGACGTATTTTTGATAAATAAAAATATGAAATTACGAAAAGGCGATTTCTAAATGCTTTCCTCTACATGGAGTGACCAGTGATTTTACCCATTAAGTACTGTCTCCAGTTAGAACTCACTTCTCTCTCTCTCTCTCTCTCTCTCTCTCTCTCTCTCTCTCTCTCTCTCTCTCTCTCTCTCTCTCTCTCTCTCTCTCTTTCTTTCTCTCTCTCTCTCTTTCTCTCTCTCTCTCTCTCTCTCTCTCTCTCTCTCTCTCTCTCTCTCTCTCTCTCTCTCTCTCTCTTTCTTTCTCTCTCTCTCTCTCTCTCTCTCTCTCTCACTCTCTCTCTCTCCTTTTGCTTGGAGAATTGATGCATATAATTTCAAGACAAGAATTCTTAAATACATCATCTTTTTGATCTGTTTAAAAAAAAATTATATATATATATATATATATATATATATATATATATATATATATATTCGTACCAATTTCCGTACACCGTGGCAGGTCGTGGTTTCTCGCCATCGGGATTGTTGCATTCCTCTGTTGAATGATGCAGCTGAAACCCTTGCAAACGATCTCGATAATGCATTTCGATACTATTGATGATCTCTTGCAACCGATCAGTTATAAACATTAATATTGCTGTTATCATTACCATTATTATCTTCGTTATCATCCGCATTCTGATGATGGTTATTATTATTTATTATTGTTCCTCCTCCTCATTAACCACGTTATAATTATCATCATGATAATCATTATAATTCTTATAATTATGATCATTATCCTAATCGTCATCTTCATTATCATCATTATTATCATTATTATCTTTACTTTAATTATTATCCTTATCATCTTCCTTTCCCTCCTCATTATCGTCATGATGGTGATTATCCATATCTTTATTGCTGTAATTAGTTTCATTGTTATTACCATCAATATCATTATTATCTTATTAGTAGTAGTGTCACTATCATCATTATTATAATAATAATAACAATAACAATTATATTAATAATAATAATAATAATAATAATAATAATAATAGTAATGATAATGATTATTATTATTATTATTATTATTATTATTATTATTATTATTACTGTTAGTATTATTATTATAATTATTATTATTGATATTTGTTCTCTTTATTATCCTTATTATTATTGTTAGTATTATTATT
Source organism: Penaeus chinensis (assembly GCF_019202785.1). Classification (NCBI taxonomy): domain Eukaryota; kingdom Metazoa; phylum Arthropoda; class Malacostraca; order Decapoda; family Penaeidae; genus Penaeus; species Penaeus chinensis. The sequence continues at coordinate 8,578,792 of NC_061857.1, forward strand.
ATTATTATTATAATTATTATCATTATCATTTTGTTATCATTATTAGTAGTAGTAGTAGTATTTTCATAATTATCATTGACATCATTACTATTGTAGTTGTTGTTATTATTATTATTATTGCTGTCACTATTGTTTTTGTTGCTAATGTCATCATTATTAACCCATTCGCCCCATGTGGCAAGAATATTTGCCATGCCCACTGTAATACACGTTTACTTATTGTATTTACACATAGATGGCTCTACAAGTTCTTAATCATCAAATAGCCAGTTATCAGAACTACCTATCTCACCTTTCTTCATTTTAGGAAAGGGTCTTTTGTATCATTTCATTGTCTAAAAGTTTTTAATGACAACTTAATAATCATAACATCAATTATAATAATAACAGTATCGATAGCAATGTTATTAATAAGAAAAAACACATTTTCCCGCCAAATCAAGGAATGGGAAATCAGGATCGGTAACTAGAGGCCTACTGATAGACTCCTTGCCGGCTCGGCACATGTGGAGCCATCTGTATGTAACAAAATTCACCAAAAACATGAATCAGGGCGAATGGGTTAATCAATGTTTTTATCAGTACTATT
>NC_061857.1:8601880-8611880 GCF_019202785.1 Penaeus chinensis
ATAATAATCATGATAATGATGATAATAATGAACATGATAACAATTAATGTTAAAAGATAATTGTAGCAGTAGTAGTAGTAGTAATAATAATAATAATAATAATAATAATAGTAATAATAATGATGATAATAATAATGATAATAATAATAATAATAAAATAAGAATTGTGATGATGATCATAATTATGATAAGAATAATGATGATAACAATAATAATAATAATAATAATAATAATAATAATAATAATAATAATAATAATAATAATAATAATGATAATAATAATAATGATAATAACAAAAACACTGATACTAGTAATGATGATAATTATGATACTGCTGTTACTAAAACTAATAATGATATTCATAATCATACTCATAATCATTATAGTAATAATAATGATAATAATAATGATAACAATAATAATGATACTTATTACAATAATGATAGCTATCCAAAGAATGATAATGATGATGATGATTATGATGATGATGATGATGATGATGATGATGATGATGATGATGATGATGAGGGTAGTAATGATGATAATAATAACAATGGTAATAATGATGATAATGAAAATATTAAATAATGATTATGATAATGATAAATAATGATGATAGCTCTGATTATCACTATTGGTATTTTTGTTGCTATCATCCTCATTATCATTATTATGATAACAATAATAATAATAGCAATAATAACAACAGTGTTAATAATGGTGGTGATGATAACAATACTACTACTACTACTATTAATAATAATAGCAAAGAATATGATAATGATGATAATGATAATATTCATAATAATGATGATAATTCTAAAAAAAAATAATATCAACATTATCATTAAAGATAATAATGATAATAATAATGATAATAATAATAATGATAATAATAACAACAATAATGATAATAATAATAATAATAATAATGATAATAATGATGGTAGTAATGATACTGATAATAACAGTAAGGATAATAGCGATAGTAATAATGATGTGGATAATTATAATAATGAATAATAATGATAATAATAACAATAACAATAACAATAATAACGATAATGATAATGATAAAAAAATAATAACGATAATAATAATGATAAAAATGAAATAATAATAATAATGATAATAACAATATTAATAATAGTAATATTGATAATAATAATAATAATAATAATAATAATAATAATAATAATAATAATATCAATAATGATGATGACGATGCTAAAAATAATAAGGAACAGCAATAACAAGAATAATAGTAATAACAATGATAATGATAATAATAACAATAATAACAATAAGTCGCCACATTGTACATGAGTTGTTTGCTTTTGCTCTTGTTTTGATCTTCGTTGAGTGTTTAATTTCCAATTTACGAAAGAAACTGAACGAAATCTAATTTCCGGTGAAAGATATAGAGTTTGAGTGAAACCAAAAAGGCATCTGCCAGCTCTCTCTTTTCTCACGTTTATCTTTGATTGTAGTATTTGGTGGTTATCAGATCACTATTTTCTTCTTTTTTTTAATTGCCTGCTGCCGAGTTTCACATCCATGTATTACATTACACACAGATACACACACACAATCACACGCACACACAATCACACACACACCCAAACACACACATACACACACACACACACACACAAACACACACACACACACAAACACACACACACACACACACAGAGGAGAGAGAAGAGAGAGAGAGAGAGAGAGAGAGAGAGAGAGAGAGAGAGAGAGAGAGAGAGAGAGAGAGAGAGAGAGAGAGAGAGAGAGAGCAGAGAAGCACCTGAAAAAAAATGCAATGGTATCATATATTCAACAGACACATACAGTCACTCACACATGCGGCCACATACACACACAAGTACATAATATTTGCTTTTATTGAGTCATAACGATTTCCATGTCCTTCTACCCACTCTAATCACAACCAAATTTTGCAGAAATACGTCCTCGTCTCAGCCTCCCTCTTGCTCTTGGCTCTGCGTGCCCGAGCTGTAGGACCCTTTGAGCACAGACCCATCTCAGGCCACACCCATGGGCACTGGAGAAGACACCACAGCCATGTCCTTGATAACCAGGCTGCAGAGGGGGTTCTCGTGCCCACTTTTGCCCTTCCTGAAGACAACGGGGGCAGCGCTGGCGACCCTCCCAACCTAGAAGAAGACACCGGCCATCACGACCTCTACAGCACCGCGTCCGTACACAGCGTCAGCAAAGTCGAGTTCAATGCTGTCAACACTAACGACGCGGAAGAAGCAACAACAAAAGGCACAGTGACGGAGGATATTCCGTCGGAAGCTCAAAGTGCGCCGCAGCACAGACATGGCAGTGGCAATCATGGCAACGCGGGTTCTAACATGGCACTCTTTGTTGACACAGGATCGCCTCTTCACCTTGGCTTTGTAAACATAGTAGACGGAGGATATTTTGGGTCCGGGAGGCATGTCAATAGTGTTGGCAACGTTATCAGTGGTCCCGTTCCTGTTGTGTACCCTGGACCAATACCTGCTGCACAAGGGTTGTCTGCACCTGTCTCTCACAATGCTCACATACCTATAACACACGGGAACGGTGAATCGGTGCCTGTAACAAATAACATATCTACTCCTGGACAGTCACCTGAAATGGCTAAAAAGTCTATGCCTGTATCACACACTACGCACCCGCCTTTATCACCTAGATCTGACGTAAAGAATGAGTCGCCGACAATGGTACCTAAACATTTTGCATCTGCCAGTGAGTCTTTTCCTTCACTTAGCGGTGGTTCTTCCATAGCAATGCCCGACAAATCGATGGCTATTCCACAGTTCGAGACAGAATTTCCGGAAAACAGAGACTATCAAGCAACGACGCCTATGGAAGAAAAATCAGAACAACACCTAGGTCTTGCTACGACAGATATTCCTAACATTCCAAGGAGCTTTGTACCCATTACGGTAGCACCTAAAGGCATCCCGAACGAGAATCAAAGAGGACCATCAATGGCAGGCAAGGAGGCAGCACCCGTGGTGGGTGGGACTGCATATGTACGTGTGACACGCGGTGGTTCTTCCCTTAGTACTCAGGACAGGCCTTTACCTAAAGCAAGAAGTGAAGTTGCAGCTTCACAGGAGTCAGGACAAGAAGCAAGGGACGCTTTCACACCTGTGGTAGAAAGTGTGAATGTGCCGGTACTGGAAGGCGGTTTTGTGCCAGTGACAGAGAGCACAATTACAACAGTAACAGTTGTGACAGCCCCTTCAGCAGGAGGATTTGTCCCTGTAGCGCTTGAAGATATTATACCAGTCACACAAAACATTTCTGCACTAGATCTACAGGGAGGCTTTGTTCCTGTAACACAAGGAATAATTGCAATTGATACGGAAGATGATTTGAGTTATGCACCCCAGAATGAATCGGTGTTTGGGTCAGTGCCTGAGACACAGCCTGGGTCTGTACCTTCGGTAAAGAATACGAATAACTTAGTAAGCACCCCAAATCACCGAATTCAAACCACTTCTGATGGCAGGCCTGAAATCTTGTCTGAAAACTTTGTTGGCAGATTACAACGCGGCCGAATCAACCAACATAGGTTTGGAAGTAACTTTAACACTCTCCGAAGTCCCGACGGCATGGCCAGGAGCTCCGTTACCTTCAACTTTGGAACTCCTCGACCACGTCCCCTGAGTGGCCTTGGAGGTGATGGACGCGGGTCTCTCGCTAGGTCGAACTTCCCGCAAAATCATTACAGGGTGGCTGGTAGCGAAGTCTCAGGAACCCCTCGTGGAGCAATCAGAAGTTCCCCAGCGGGTCACAGCGGAATCTTAACAGACCTTAGCTCGAGCAAATCCGCTAATGAACAGGGCAATAATCCCGATGGTAGTTTGGCGATACAGCGTGAGGTACAAAACGAGTTCTCCTTTCCTGAATCTCGACAGCCTGTGGCAGAACAAGAACAAGCACCAGACTCGAATTCTAACGTAAAAGCACAAGAACCAGTAAATGAAGGGCATGAGTCAGACATATCGATTAATAGAGTTGACAACAATTCCCCGAACGATTATGAAACAAGTAGTTCTATCGTCAGCGTACAGAGATATTCCGTGGGCTACGAAGCTGCAGATTTTACGCCCTCGGAGGTAGATTCTTCTCTTCACACTCGCCTGAAGGAACAGTAATTGGATGACCTGCGCGGAAATCAATACATATCGCCGACAACAACTCCCTTTTTCTCCCTCCTCGTCTCCCCCCTCCATCCCCTCTTTCTCCCTCCTCCGTCTCCCCCCATCCCCTCTCCCTCTTTCTCCCTCCTCGTCTCCCCCTTCACCCCCCTCGCTCTCCTTCTCTCTCCTCGATGACCATGTTCTTAAATGCGCTTCAGGTCCTCACTTGCCGTGCAGTGGTGTCCCGTTGCACAATCGGTGGGTTAAACCATTAAAAAAAATTAGCAAGTTTGTTTTAGGCGTAAAACTGTTTTGGAAGCTGAATGCATTTCTCCGTATCATTGTATTGTTATCATATATATGTTGTTACATATTGTTGTTTTTTCCACACACACACACACACACACACACACACACACACACATCAGCTAAAGGTATGCTTACCTGTATATATAGCATTGTTAAATCTATACTTATTTTATAATAAAACGGATAAACAATACCTTTTTCGCTCCTGCCGACAGTAAAGTCATATTACCTTATTCAATAAATTAACAAAAAAAGCCTTGATAAGTAACTGGTAGGTATACATGAGCAGTATGTAAATATGCAAGTGTATATCATGTGTGTGTGTGTGTGGATGTATGTATATGTATGTGTGCGTGTGCGCGTGCGAGTGTGTGTGTGTGTGTGTGTGTGTGTGTGTGTGTGTGTGTGTGTGTGTGTGTGTGTGTGTGTGTGTGAATATTATTAAATCATCGTTGGCTCCTTTACACTTTACACTTTATGCTATATCGCTCCGTAAATTCATAAATTTATTTTTCATAACTGTAGTGATTCAGAAGTTCCTCTCGAAGCCAAGCTATTTGAAAATTCCAATGTGTAGTGTAAATCTCTACCCCCTCTCACTTGCTATTAGAACTAGATCCAGAACTAGGAACACCTCCCTCCTATTAGAACTAGAAGTAGAGAATATTACTAGTATGAGATACATGTACATATTTTAGCATTTTATTTTAGTATTTTATCAGAGAGAATTCTTATGTATACAGTAGTATTGTTATAACGTGTAAACTCATGAAAAAAACATCAAATAATTGTAATTCAGTGTAATATCCTGACAATATATACAGCGTATATACTTATATATCAATATAAATATGCACACACACACACACACACACACATACACACGCACACGCACACGCACACGCACACGCACACGCACACGCACACGCACGCACGCACACACACACACACACGCACACGCACGCACACACACGCACATGCAGTCGCACATGCAGACGCACACACACACACACACGCACATCCACACGCACGCACGCACACACACACACACACACACACACACAAACACACACACACACACACGACGGACGCGATGATCCAGTGCCAAGAGAAAAAGTCTGAAGGGGAAGTCAGGTAGCACACAAGACCGCTGTTGAGTAGGAATGGCGTCTAATTAGGCAATGGGGGTACAACCAAAAAACCTAGTTGGAAACTGCAACTTTTTCCGCCAAAGAAAGGATGATTTATATGATTTACCTGACGATGATCTGATTAAAAGATACTGGTTGGATAGAGATAGCATCAAATTATTCAGACCTAGTTCAAGAAGCCATAACAAAAGCTACTGCTTGAAGTAAAGTCCCTGACACTAGAGATGAAAGTAATGTGTTGAGATGCCTTGCAACGGGAAAAATGCAACTTTGTGGCGGGATATCTTAGGGCCATCAGAAGAACTGAGTGTAGGTTGTCATAGAAATTCTGAATCCTTTATCTATTCATAATGACCTTGCAGAGTTTATAAAAGCTTCCTGCTAATCCATAGGAGAAATTCACCCATATTGCAATAATGCCAACTTTTATAGGTGCCATAGATAGGACATATAAGAATTGTGCAAAAACAATTTGAAGCTAACGTTAAGATAAAATGTTACCACGGCCTTAATGTTCAAATTGTATTTCATATCAAATGTCACATATTAGATATTGTTGCATGAGGCCAAAATTCTGAGTTAAAGTGCTATTTGTAGAATCTCTGAAAAAGACATTATTCCAGAAGGGTCGCACCAATGGAGACAGTGGCTATCCGAGCAAAAAATGGCTTTGGACACTATATCACAACTCGAAAGGGGAACAAGCCAAATGGATCATCGCTGAAATATCCTGCAAAAGTGTACCAGATTGTCGAGGTTTGTGCACTGCTACATAACTTATTTAAAATTAGAAATATCTTGTTGCCAGAGGATCTAGGCGAAGCAGTTGCAGCGGATGTGCAGTATGTCCAAGACAAATCACCACACGTGCCTTCTGCTAATCGACCTCGTGAATCTTGTGCCCAGAGACGAGTATGCCTTGTTATACTTCCAGTAATTCGAGCTCCCTAATCCTCACAGTATCCAGTATAATGTACAATCTCTTTAAAGCCGTAGTGTTAGTTGGTTACACTTCGCACTGTGATGAAAATTAGAGTAATGTAAAATGCAGTGTTATTTAACATATATATCTATTTTCATTTAGTAGTAATGATGTATTTGTATTGTGAAGTTACGTCTACAGGATTCTCAGGTCACTCAACAAAATGTGAGTGGGACTGTTAATTTTTTTTGACGTTATGATGTTATAAATCCTAAGTGTGATATATATAGTGTTTATGTATAATAGAAATAGTATATAATATTTAGCATGAATATCTAGTGCAGTAAGCAGTAGGTATACGAAAATAATTCTATGAGGAATTAAATCAAAATAGTTAAAATATTCGTTTTACAAATTTACTGTGTATTAAGTTGTCCTGCAAATTTTACAAAGCAAAGGGTCTTTGCATCATCTAACTTTATTTGTGATTCTAATTCTAATTTTCTTGGCAAAGCAGTTGGCTCAACCTCATCCACCAGAAGCGTCTCAGGCTCAACCTGTTCCTCTTCCCCGAGTGTTTTGCTGTTTTAAAAAAAATATTATAAATGAGGGAGTACTTTTTTTTAACAGTGACTTTGGTGAAGTACTTATGAATGTCGTTATATTCGACTAAATGTATAAACACTTCTTTGTTTCCCTTGTAAAACAGGCAAGCTTTCATGCTGAGATCTGAGATTGTTGTTGTAACCCAAAACTGCACTTCCTAATTTGTGTACTTCTATCACTTCATGTACTTAAAAAAAATGTTTGCTATATGCACTTTTTTATCAGTACTAACTATTAAATATCAATTCCATGTGACATATATTTTGGTAATATGAAGATTAGATGATCTGTTTTTATCTTTAGTTTATTATATATATTTTTAATTCTTGTGTGTCTTGTTGTCAGTCTGGTTATGCTTCTATGTATTTTTCTGTGTTGTGATCTTGACCATCGTTGTGGATTGTTGCCTTGTTGTAATCTTTTGTGTTTCATGCTACATTTAAACTGGGTATCCAGTTTACTTTTTTTTTTTTTTTTTTAATTTCTTCTCTTGCGCTTGTTGGGATTTGGGTAATGGCTAATCTTGGCCAATCCCTCACGAACGTCTCCTGTTGTCACTTTGGAACATTCTAAGGTTCCAAAGGGCAAGTATGGAAATTGGAATATTTCTTAGACTCTCAGACCTGGTAAGAGGAAAAGTCCTCAATCCGTCAAGGAAATCTTCCCTGGTAAATATGAAAGTAATTTATTTAATAAATACCTTATGGTGACGACCATTAATGGCGTGTCCGTCATAGATCTTGACATTCTTGAAGTGCAAGAGAATTGAGGTGTGTCAACATGATCCTCGGATCACCCAAGTCTCATGTTCTCACTCAGTCAGTGCGAGGGAATTGTCTTTCCCGAGACCTGATGAGGTATTCTGATGAGAATCTGTTAAGGGAACCTAAGAAGTTTAAGGTAGAGGCAGTAAAATGTTTTAATAAGAAAGTTGATGGTGTCGAAAATTGATGCTGCCAAACACCTTATGAAAAAGTAGCATGTCAACCTGAAGAACTGGATACCCTGATCCAATGGAATTGTTAGGGAATTCATGCAAAATAGGAGGAATTGCAACATCTGATAGCTTCATGTAATCGAGTTTGTGTATGCCTACAAGGGAATATGAGCAGGGAATATAGTCTGATTTTCCTGTGAGGATTCCAAGCTTAAACCCACTATGGAACTTTGATTATGGACCTCATGGAGGAATAGCAGTAATGGTATGCCAGGCCATGCCCCTACAGACAAAGGTGAAAGCCGTGAGGATAAGCTTGACACGACCTTCAACTGTTGCATCCATCTATCTTCCTCCATATAATCTTCACATAGACGATTTGGAAGATCTACTTGCTCTAAAGATAGACAGCATAATCCTTAAAAAAGATGTTATAAATGAGCTAGCTAAATCCATGGCTGAGATTACCTCTGGAGCATGTTGCACTGCCCAATTCTCCACCCTTCAGGTTGAACTGGAATGACATCCAATGGCGTTCTTCAGTAGGACTACGGCAGAACTCCCATACAAGTTGTCTTTTTTGCGCAGGGAGATGGAATCTCCTCTGCAGCTTTGCCATAAGGCTGCCCCAAGAAGTGACGATATCCCATACCAAAAGATATCTCACTTATCAGAGAGCCCTCAAAAGCTCCTGTTGAATCTATATAGTAGGATCTTTAGGGAGGGGACAGTGCCATCCATACCGAAAAAGCTATAATCATTCCTATCCCCAAACCTGGCAAGGATGCTTCCATACCAGGGAATTACAGACCAATTTCTCTCACCAGCTGCATCTGCAAGCTAATGACGAAAATTGTAAACTTCAGGTTGACATGGCTACTAGAAAAGGAAAATGTGCTGACCCCATAACAATATGGGTTTAAAAAATTGAGATCAACTACAGATGCCCTTGTGAGGTTGGAGAATGCTATACAGAATTCCTTCACATAGCGACGTCATCACATGTTAGCAGTTTTCTTTGACCTCGAACAGGCTTGTGATACTACTTGGAAGTATGCATACTCATGTAGCTAGTATATGACATTGGTTTGAGAGGAGCATTACCTACCTTCATACAGAGCTTCCTTGATGATAGGAAGTTTAGAATGTGGGTGGAAAACAGCTTTACTAACCTTTAGGACCAGCTGAAAGGGGTCCCACAAGGAAGTGTTTTTATAAATTACATTGTAAAAGTTGTTCTAAGTGTTGCCTCCTGTAGTCTGTATGTGAATGACTTCACACTGTACTGCTCAGGAGGAAGCTCACTGGATGTGCAAGGACACATGGAGACTGCAGCAAATCAAGTTTTGCAGTGGACAACATACCATGGCTTTAAATTCTCTCCAAGTAAGACCATAGCTATGTATTTCCACAAAACAGGAAAGTTGCATTCTTCCCTCTATTTTATCCAGGAGGTGAAGTACTTGTGTCTGAATTTTAACTCTAGACTTACATGGGTGTTTCATATCAAACACTCAAGGGTGAATGCTACAAAAGCGTTTAGTAGTTTGCGGTTTTCATCTGCCTTGAGGTGCAGATGAGCTAACTATGAGCTAACACTATTGCGGTTTCACCGAGTGCTTATTCATAGCAAACTTGACTATGGATGTGAGGCTTACTTATCTGCAACTCCCACTGTTCTTCAGATGTTGGATGTTCATAATGAAGCCCTCAGAATCTGTACAGAGGCTTTCAAGTCTTCATCTGTAAAGTCCCTGTATGGTGAGAGTGTAGAACCTCTTTTATTACACTGGAACTACATGAACCTGATTTACTACACAAGCCTACAAAGGATTCTAGGAGTTACATGAGAACAGCCGATCCTATGGTAGGAGAATGAGGAATTTTGTGGAAGATCTTAATTTGAATCTCTCCAAGT
>NC_061857.1:8621880-8626880 GCF_019202785.1 Penaeus chinensis
ACCTGCAGTATATACGCAAACTAATAGTGTGTTCTCTGTTTGTACATTAATGTACATACATATAGATAAATATATCAACACAGATATATGTATATATATATATATATATATATATGTATGTAGATAATTTTATGTATTTGTATATACATACATAATACATGCATACACATACATACATATATACATATATATATATATATATATATATATATATATATATATATATATATATTTGTGTGTGTGTGAGTGAGTGTCTGTGTGTGTGTGTCTGTGTCTCATGACATGTTAATTCCATCTGAGCCTCGCTTCTTGTGTCTTAGACACCTCTATCACACTTACTGTTCCTCTAATCATTGCATGGTTGAACCTGTACCTATCCACTCATCTGTCGTAATATTCTCAATTCGGCTACTTCCATCCTCTTATGGTTTGCTTTCTATAAGAGTACTGCATCTGCTCCATACGTCATTTCTGGTTTTACTACTGTCCTATATACTTCCCCCTTCAGTTTCACTGGTATGTTTCTAATGCACAAAACTCCTGACACATCCTTTCAACTTTTCCAACTGCTTGCATTCTGCCAGATATTTCTTTCTGTCTCGCTACCGTCTGCTGATAGGATGGAGCCCAGGTATTTAAAAGCATCCACCCTCTTTAGCTCTACATCTATTTTAATGCAATCCTGCTCTTGATCTGGATGCATCATATATTCAATCTTGGCTCTGCTTTTTTCATCCTGCAAGATTGTACTGTAACTCTCCTTTTGACTCTTCACCAAAACCACGTCATCGGAATACGTCATGTCCACGCCGGCACCTCTCTTACATAAATATAGATAAATATATCTACACAGATATATGTATATATATGTATGTAGATAATTTTATGTATTTGTATATACATACATAATACATGCATACATATACATACATATATATATACATATACATATATATATTCTTTCCTCTGCATCACTGTATTTGATGTGTTGATAGAGGGCCTATCAACACATCAAATACAGTGATGCAGAGGAAGGGACTTAGCGCGGAGCCCCGACACAGCCCCACTCCGACACCAAAACTGTCGGTTACACTTGCTCTACTCCTCACTCGACACTCTTGACATTCCTATAAATTTTTAAAATCTTTCTTACATACTTTTTCGGAACCTGCCTTCTCTCAAACATCTCCACAGCTCCAGTCTTGCTATCCTATCTTAGGCCTTCGCCAAAGCTATAAATAGCATGTGAAATTCCTTTTTGTTTTTCTATGTTTCTCCACTATCTGCCTCAGTATGAACACTGACTTTGGTCTCTCGTGGTCCCGAGTTCAATTCCCCGTCGCGGCGGTCATAAAAATGCTTGCGCTCTGACTGCTCGCTCGAGCCCGAGAAAACGACATATAGCCTTTGACACATCGTTAAACGCAGGTGTCGTAAGGGAAGTCGTCGCCGTGGCACAGGTGTTAGCGCACCGAAACGCGGTTGATTAGTAAGGGCATCCAATCAGGAAAGGGTGACACTGCCATATAACCTCTCAATAGTAAATTGAGAAGGGCTTATGTCCTGCAGTGGAATGAATGGCTGTTAAATATATATATATATATATATATATATATATATATATATATATAAATATATATATATATATATATATATATATAATGTGTATGTGTGTGTATACTGTCATTATACATAATAAGTGCATATATACGTATATACACAGTGTATACACACACACAGATATACATATATATATACGTACACACAAACACACGTACACACAAAAGGCGCATACAACCACACACAAGAATACACAAACGCACACACACACATACACACACGCACAAAAACACACAAACATACAAACACACACACACACACATATATACATAAATACATATATATACACACACAAATATACATACGTGTGTGAATGTGTCTATGTATATATATATAAATATATGTGTATGTATATAACATAATAACTATAATCTTACAAAAAAAAAAAATAATAAAAACCTACAGGACTACAACTACATCTCTATTGTACCTCTCTGCAAGGACAAGAACTCAGGTTTCAGTGTGAGTAACTTTGCAGCTTTTAGCAAGTGCAACCGCCTTCGGGCAGCAGCGGAAGTGTAGCGGGAAGATCAAAAGTATCAGGAACCTTGAGGTTATTTCCGGCGAAGTGACCTGGTGATTTGCAGAGTATATAAACAAGCGGATTTTCGGAGTCTCGGTAGTTCATTTACAGGCAAGAAGATGGTAAGGAATGAGTGTTGAGTTTCTTTGTCTGTATAGGGAACAAGATAAGAATTTCTCAGTGGGACAAAACACACACACATACATATATATTTATATATATATATTCTTATTTGCTTTCTTTCCTTCCAGAAATACTTTGGTATCCTCGTAGCGGCGATCGCGGTGCATCATGCATCCGGCGATGGAGGCTTTGGCTCTGGAGGACACGGGCAACACGGAGGAGGACTCGGAGGACATGGAGTGGCTGTTGGAGGAGGCCACGGCCTTGGAGGAGGACTCGGAGGAGCTGTCAGGGGCGGCCATGGAGGGTATGGCGGAGGCGTAGCCACCGGCTTCAGCGTGTTCAACCTCGGAGCTCCTCTGGGAGGCTACGGTGCCGGTGGCTCCTCCCTAAGGCACAGTGGCTCCTCCTTGGGGCATGGAGGCCTCGCCGGCGGCTCCTCCTTAGGTCATGGAGGCCTCGCCGGCGGCTAATCCTTGGGGCATGGAGGCCTCGCCGGCGGCTCCTCCCTGGGGCATGGAGGTCTCGCCGGCGGCTCCTCCTTGGGGCATGGAGGCCTCGCCGGCGGCTCCTCCTTGGGGCATGGAGGCCTCGCCGGCGGCTCCTCCTTGGGGCATGGAGGCCTCGCCGGCGGCTCCTCCTTGGGGCATGGAGGCCTCGCCGGCGGCTCCTCCTTGGGGCATGGAGGCCTCGCCGGCGGCTCCTCCTTGGGGCATGGAGGCCTCGCCGGCGGCTCCTCCTTGGGGCATGGAGGCCTCGCCGGCGGCTCCTCCTTGGGGCATGGAGGCCTCGCCGGCGGCTCCTCCTTGGGGCATGGAGGCCTCGCCGGCGGCTCCTCCTTGGGGCATGGAGGCCTCGCCGGCGGCTCCTCCTTGGGGCATGGAGGCCTCGCCGGCGGCTCCTCCTTGGGGCATGGAGGCCTCGCCGGCGGCTCCTCCTTGGGGCATGGAGGCCTCGCCGGCGGCTCCTCCTTGGGGCATGGAGGCCTCGCCGGCGGCTCCTCCTTGGGGCATGGAGGCCTCGCCGGCGGCTCCTCCTTGGGGCATGGAGGCCTCGCCGGCGGCTCCTCCTTGGGGCATGGAGGCCTCGCCGGCGGCTCCTCCTTGGGGCATGGAGGCCTCGCCGGCGGCTCCTCCTTGGGGCATGGAGGCCTCGCCGGCGGCTCCTCCTTGGGGCATGGAGGCCTCGCCGGCGGCTCCTCCTTGGGGCATGGAGGCCTCGCCGGCGGCTCCTCCTTGGGGCATGGAGGCCTCGCCGGCGGCTCCTCCTTGGGGCATGGAGGCCTCGCCGGCGGCTCCTCCTTGGGGCATGGAGGCCTCGCCGGCGGCTCCTCCTTGGGGCATGGAGGCCTCGCCGGCGGCTCCTCCTTGGGGCATGGAGGCCTCGCCGGCGGCTCCTCCTTGGGGCATGGAGGCCTCGCCGGCGGCTCCTCCTTGGGGCATGGAGGCCTCGCCGGCGGCTCCTCCTTGGGGCATGGAGGCCTCGCCGGCGGCTCCTCCTTGGGGCATGGAGGCCTCGCCGGCGGCTCCTCCTTGGGGCATGGAGGCCTCGCCGGCGGCTCCTCCTTGGGGCATGGAGGCCTCGCCGGCGGCTCCTCCTTGGGGCATGGAGGCCTCGCCGGCGGCTCCTCCTTGGGGCATGGAGGCCTCGCCGGCGGCTCCTCCTTGGGGCATGGAGGCCTCGCCGGCGGCTCCTCCTTGGGGCATGGAGGCCTCGCCGGCGGCTCCTCCTTGGGGCATGGAGGCCTCGCCGGCGGCTCCTCCTTGGGGCATGGAGGCCTCGCCGGCGGCTCCTCCTTGGGGCATGGAGGCCTCGCCGGCGGCTCCTCCTTGGGGCATGGAGGCCTCGCCGGCGGCTCCTCCTTGGGGCATGGAGGCCTCGCCGGCGGCTCCTCCTTGGGGCATGGAGGCCTCGCCGGCGGCTCCTCCTTGGGGCATGGAGGCCTCGCCGGCGGCTCCTCCTTGGGGCATGGAGGCCTCGCCGGCGGCTCCTCCTTGGGGCATGGAGGCCTCGCCGGCGGCTCCTCCTTGGGGCATGGAGGCCTCGCCGGCGGCTCCTCCTTGGGGCATGGAGGCCTCGCCGGCGGCTCCTCCTTGGGGCATGGAGGCCTCGCCGGCGGCTCCTCCTTGGGGCATGGAGGCCTCGCCGGCGGCTCCTCCTTGGGGCATGGAGGCCTCGCCGGCGGCTCCTCCTTGGGGCATGGAGGCCTCGCCGGCGGCTCCTCCTTGGGGCATGGAGGCCTCGCCGGCGGCTCCTCCTTGGGGCATGGAGGCCTCGCCGGCGGCTCCTCCTTGGGGCATGGAGGCCTCGCCGGCGGCTCCTCCTTGGGGCATGGAGGCCTCGCCGGCGGCTCCTCCTTGGGGCATGGAGGCCTCGCCGGCGGCTCCTCCTTGGGGCATGGAGGCCTCGCCGGCGGCTCCTCCTTGGGGCATGGAGGCCTCGCCGGCGGCTCCTCCTTGGGGCATGGAGGCCTCGCCGGCGGCTCCTCCTTGGGGCATGGAGGCCTCGCCGGCGGCTCCTCCTTGGGGCATGGAGGCCTCGCCGGCGGCTCCTCCTTGGGGCATGGAGGCCTCGCCGGCGGCTCCTCCTTGGGGCATGGAGGCCTCGCCGGCGGCTCCTCCTTGGGGCATGGAGGCCTCGCCGGCGGCTCCTCCTTGGGGCATGGAGGCCTCGCCGGCGGCTCCTCCTTGGGGCATGGAGGCCTCGCCGGCGGCTCCTCCTTGGGGCATGGAGG
>NC_061857.1:8629380-8639380 GCF_019202785.1 Penaeus chinensis
ACTGTCATTATACATAATAAGTGCATATATACGTATATACACAGTGTATACACACACACAGATATACATATATATACGTACAAACAAACACACGTACACACAAAAGGCGCACACAACCACACACAAGAATACACAAACGCACACACACACATACACACACGCACACACACACACAAACATACAAACATACACACACACATATATACATAAATACATATATATACACACACAAATATACATACGTGTGTGAATGTGTCTATGTATATATGTATAAACATATGTGTATGTGTATAACATAATAACTATAATCTTACAAATATATATATATAATAACTATAATCTTACAAAAAAAAAAAAAAAAAAAAAAAAACCTACAGAACTACAACTACATCTCTATTGTACGTCTCTGCAAGGACAAGAACTCAGGTTTCAGAGTGAATAACTTTGCAGCTTTTAGCAATTGCAACCGCCTTCGGGCAGCAGCGGAAGTGTAGCGGGAAGATCAAAAGTATCAGGAACCTTGAGGTTATTTCCGGCGAAGTGACCTGGTGATTTGCAGAGTATATAAACAAGCGGATTTTCGGAGTCTCGGTAGTTCATTTACAGGCAAGAAGATGGTAAGGAATGAGTGTTGAGTTTCTTTGTCTGTATAGGGAACAAGATAAGAATTTCTCAGTGGGACAAAACACACACACACATACATATATATTTATATATATATTCTTATTTGCTTTCTTTCCTTCCAGAAATACTTTGGTATCTTCGTAGCGGCGATCGCGGTGCATCATGCATCTGGCGATGGAGGCTTTGGCTCTGGAGGACACGGGCAACATGGAGGAGGACTCGGAGGACATGGAGTGGCTGTTGGAGGAGGCCACGGCCTTGGAGGAGGACTCGGAGGAGCTGTCAGGGGCGGCCATGGAGGGTATGGCGGGGGCGTAGCCACCGGCTTCAGCGTGTTCAACCTCGGAGCTCCTCTGGGAGGCTACGGTGCCGGTGGCTCCTCCCTAAGGCACAGCGGCTCCTCCTTGGGGCATGGAGGCCTCGCCGGCGGCTCCTCATTAGGGTACGGTGGCGTCGCCGGCGGCTCCTCTTTAGGGCACGGTAGCCTCGCCGGCGGCTCCTCCTTGGGGCATGGAGGCCTCGTCGGCGGCTCCTCCTTGGGGCATGGAGGCCTCGTCGGCGGCTCCTCCTTGGGGTACGGAGGCCTCGCCGGGGGCGCCTCCTTGGGGCACGGTGGCCTCGACGGCGCTCACTCCCTGGGAGTCAGCGGCCTTGATGTCGGCCATTCAGTGGGCCACGGGGGCGTCTTGGCCAGTGGCGTTCACGCCGGCGGCCTCGGGGGGCCGGTCGTCGCTCCCCACGGGGACTCTTACGGGGTTCTGTAAGGTCTGTTTCCCACACATGTTCATTATTTATTGGGATGGAAGATGCGACCTGAAGTCTTACTTATCTAATAAAAAAACACATAACTGCGCATTCTTTTCTATCCTGAGATTTTGTAGAACGTTTCCATAGATATTCTACCTAAAAGAAGAAGCTAAATACAGTTATTAAATTTCGCGTAGCAAAGAAATCTGAAATTGTGACTATGAGACAATGGTGAATTCACAGTATCTTGTTATCTTTCAACTAAAGGCAGCAATGGGACATTATGTAACTTTAGAAATATAAACAAAATACTCTTTCTCATCGACAGAAAATAAAAGAATATTGTTACCTGCAGTATATACGCAACCTAATAGTGTGTTCTCTGTTTGTACATTAATGTACATAAATATAGATAAATATATCTACACAGATATATGTATGTAGATAATTTTATGTATTTGTATATACATACATAATACATGCATACATATACATACATACATACATATATATACATATATATGTGTGTGTGTGTGTGTGTGAGTGTCTCTGTGTGTGTGTGTGTTTGTGTCTCATGACATGTTAATTCCATCTGAGCCTCGCTCCTTGTGTCTTAGACACCTCTATCACACATGATAGAGGTGTCTAATGATTGAACCTGTACCTATCCACACATCTGTCGTAATATTCTCAATTCGGCCACTTCCATCCTCTTATCGTTTGCTGTCTATAAGAGTACTGCATCTGCTCCATACGTCATTTCTGGTTTTACTACTGTCCTATATACTTCCCCCTTCAGTTTCACTAATGCGCAAAACTCCTGACACATCCTTTCAACTTTTCATCCCTCCTGCTTGCATTTAGCCAGATATTTCTTCTTCTCGCTACCGTCTGCTGATAGGATGGAGCCCAGGTATTTAAAAGCATCCACCCTCTTTAGCTCTACATCTATTCTAATGCAATCCTGCTCTTGATCTGGATGCATCATATATTCAATCTTTGCTCTGCTTTTTTCATCCTGCAAGATTGTGCTGTAACTCTCCTTTTGACTCCTCACCAAAACCACGTCATCGGAATACGTCATGTCCACGCCGTCACCTCTCTCACGCCCTCTATCAACACATCAAATACAATGATGCAGAGGAAGGGACTTAGCGCGGAGCCCCGACACAGCCCCATTCCGACTCCAAAACTGTCGGATATACTTGCTCCACTCCTCACTCGCGTCTTGACATTCCAAAAAAATTTAAAAATCTTTCTTACATACTTTTTCGGAACCTGACTTTTCTCAAACATCTCCACAGCCCCAGTCTTGGTATCCTACCTTAGGCCTTCGCCAAAACTATAAATATCATGTGAAGTTCTTTTTTCTTTACAATGTTTCTACACTATCTGCCTCAATATTAACACTGAGTTTGGTCTCTCGTGGTCTCGAGTTTAATTCTACGTCGCGGCGGTCGTAAAAATGCCTGCGCTCTGACTGCTCGCTCGAGCCCGAGAAAACGACATATAGCCTTTGACATATCATCAAACGCAGGTGCCATAGGGGAAGTCGTCGCCGTCGCACAGGTGTTAGCGCGCCGAAACGCGGTTGATTAGTAAGGGCATCCAATCAGGCATGGGTGACACTTTCATATAACCTCTCAATAGTAAATTGAGAGAGGCCAATGTCTTGCAGTGGAATGAATGTCTGTTAAAAAAAAATATATATATATATACATATATATAATGTATATGTGTGTATATTGTACATATACATAATAAGTGCATATATATATATATATATATATATATATATATATATGTATATACACAGTGTATACACACACAGAGATATATATACATATATATACGTACATACAAACACACGTACACACAAAATGCGCACACAACCACACACATGAATACACACACGCACACACACACACATACACACACACACACATATAAACATATATACATATACATACACAAATATACATACGTGTGTGAGTGTGTCTATGTATATATATATATATATATATATATAGATATGTGTATGTATAGATAAATGTATATAACTATATGCAAATGAATATATATACACAATCCAGTATTTTGTATATGGAACTATAATCTTACAAAACAATAATAAATCCTACAGGACTACAACTACATCTCTATTGTACGTCTCTAACAAGGACAAGAACTCAGGTTTCAGAGTGAATGCAAGTGCAACCGCCTTCGGGCAGCAGCGGAAGTGTTGCGGGAAGATGAAAAGTATCAGGAACCTTAAGGTTATTTCCGGCGAAGTGACCTGGTGATTTGCAGAGTATATATAAACAAGCGGTTTTTCGGAGTCTCGGTAGTTCATTTACAGGCAAGATGATGGTAAAGAATGAGCGTTAAGTTTCTTAAGCTTTTGTCTTTGTCTATATTGGGAACAAGATAAGAAATTCTCAATGGGACAAAACATATATATATATATATATATATATATTCTTATTTGCTTTCTTTCCTTCCAGAAATACTTTGGTATCTTCGTAGTGGCGATCGCGGTGCATCATGCATCTGGCGATGGAGGCTTTGGAGGACACGGGCAACATGGAGGAGGACTCGGAGGACATGTAGTGGCTGTTGGAGGAGGCCACGGCCTTGGAGGAGGACTCGGAGGAGCTGTCAGGGGCGGCCATGGAGGGTATGCCGGAGGCGTAGCCACCGGCTTCAGCGTGTTCAACCTCGGAGCTCCTCTGGGAGGCTACGGTGCCGGTGGCTCCACCCTAAGGCACAGCGGCTCCTCCTTGGGGCATGGAGGCCTCGCCGGCGGCTCCTCCTTGGGGCATGGAGGCCTCGCCGGCGGCTCCTCCTTAGGGTACGGTGGCCTCGCCGGCGGCTCCTCCTTGGGGCATGGAGGCCTCGCCGGCGGCTCCTCCTTGGGGCATGGAGGCCTCGCCGGCGGCTCCTCCTTGGGGCATGGAGGCCTCGCCGGCGGCTCCTCCTTAGGGCACGGTGGCCTCGCCGGCGGCTCCTCCTTGGGGCATGGAGGCCTCGCCGACGGCTCCTCTTTAGGGTACGGTGGCGTCGCCGGGGGCGCCTCCTTGGGGCACGGTGGCCTCGACGGCGCTCACTCCCTGGGAGTAAGCGGCCTTGATGTGGGCCATTCAGCGGGCCACGGGGGCGTCTTGGCCAGTGGCGTTCACGCCGGCGGCCTCGGGGGGCCGGTCGTCGCTCCCCACGGGGTCTCTTACGGGGTTCTGTAAGGTCTGTTTCCCACACATGTTCATTATTTATTGGAATGGAAGATGCGACCTGAAGTCTTACTTAACTAATAAAAAAACACATAACTGCGCATTCTTTTCTATCCTGAGATTTTGTAGAACGTTTCCATAGATATTCTACCTAAAAGAAGAAGCTAAATACAGTTAGTAATGCTCGCATAGCAAAGAAATCTGAAACTGCAACTATCAGACAATGGTGAATTCACAGTATCTTGTTATCTTTCAACTAAAGGCAGCAGTGGGACATTATGTAACTTTAGAAATATAAACAAAATACTCTTTCTCATCGACAGAAAAGAAAAGAATATTGTTACCTGCAGTATATACGCAACCTAATAATGTGTTCTCTGTTTGTACATTAATGTACATAAATATAGATAAATATCTTTACACAGATATATGTATATATATGTATGTAGATAATTTTATGTATTTGTATATACATACATAATACATGCATACATATACATACATACATACATATATATATACATATATATGTGTGTGTGTGTGAGTGTCTCTGTGTGTGTGTGTTTGTGTCTCATGACATGTTAATTCCATCTGAGCCTCGCTTCTTGTGTCTTAGACACCTCTATCACACATGATAGAGGTGTCTAATGATTGAACCTGTACCTATCCACACATCTGTCGTAATATTCTCAATTCGGCCACTTCCATCCTCTTATCGTTTGCTGTCTATTAGAGTACTGCATCTGCTCCATACGTCATTTCTGGTTTTACTACTGTCCTATATACTTCCCCCTTCAGTTTCACTAATGCGCAAAACTCCTGACACATCCTTTCAACTTTTCATCCCTCCTGCTTGCATTTAGCCAGATATTTCTTTCTTCTCGCTACCGTCTGCTGATAGGATGGAGCCCAGGTATTTAAAAGCATCCGCCCTCTTTAGCTCTACATCTATTCTAATGCAATCCTGCTCTTGATCTGGATGCATCATATATTCAATCTTTGCTCTGCTTTTTTCATCCTGCAAGATTGTGCTGTAACTCTCCTTTTGACTTCTCACCAAAACCACGTCATCGGAATACGTCATGTCCACGCCGTCACCTCTCTCACGCCCTCTATCAACACATCAAATACAATGATGCAGAGGAAGGGACTTAGCGCGGAGCCCCGACACAGCCCCATTCCGACTCCAAAACTGTCGGTTACACTTGCTCCACTCCTCACTCGCGTCTTGAAATTCCAAGAAATTTTTCAAATCTTTCTTACATGCTTTTCCGGAACCTGCCTTCTCTTAAACATCTCCACAGCTCCAGTCTTGGTATCCTATCTTAGGCCTTCAACAACGCTATAAATAGCATGTAAAGTTCTTTTTGCTTTTCTATGTTTCTCACTATCTGCCTCAGTGTGAACACTGAGTTTGGTCTCTCGTGGTCCCGAGTTCAATTCCCCGTCGCGGCGGTCATAAAAATGCTTGCGCTCTGACTGCTCGCTCGAGCCCGAGAAAACGACATATAGCCTTTGACACATCGTCAAACGCAGGTGTCGTAAGGGAAGTCGTCGCCGTGGCACAGGTGTTAGCGCACCGAAACGCGGTTGATTAGTAAGGGCATCCAATCAGGAAAGGATGACACTGCCATATAACCTCTCAATAGTAAATTGAGAAGGGCTTATGTCCTGCAGTGGAATGAATGGCTGTTAAATATATATATAAATAAATATATATATATATATATATATATATATATATATATATATATATATAATGTGTATGTGTGTGTATACTGTCATTATACATAATAAGTGCATATATACGTATATACACAGTGTATACACACACACAGATATACATATATATACGTACACACAAACACACGTACACACAAAAGGCGCACACAACCACACACAAGAATACACAAACGCACACACACACATACACACACGCACACACACACCAAAACATACAAACACACACACACATATATACATAAATACATATATATACACACACAAATATACATACATGTGTGAATGTGTCTATGTATATATATATAAACATATGTGTATGTGTATAACATAATAACTATAATCTTACAAATATATATATATATAATAACTATAATCTTACAAAAAAAAAAAAAAAAAAAAAAACCTACAGGACTACAACTACATCTCTATTGTACGTCTCTGCAAGGACAAGAACTCAGGTTTCAGAGTGAATAACTTTGCAGCTTTTAGCAATTGCAACCGCCTTCGGGCAGCAGCGGAAGTGTAGCGGGAAGATCAAAAGTATCAGGAACCTTGAGGTTATTTCCGGCGAAGTGACCTGGTGATTTGCAGAGTATATAAACAAGCGGATTTTCGGAGTCTCGGTAGTTCATTTACAGGCAAGAAGATGGTAAGGAATGAGTGTTGAGTTTCTTTGTCTGTATAGGGAACAAGATAAGAATTTCTTAGTGGGACAAAACACACACACATACATATATATTTATATATATATTCTTATTTGCCTTCTTTCCTTCCAGAAATACTTTGGTATCTTCGTAGCGGCGATCGCGGTGCATCATGCATCTGGCGATGGAGGCTTTGGCTCTGCAGGACACGGGCAACATGGAGGAGGACTCGGAGGACATGGAGTGGCTGTTGGAGGAGGCCACGGCCTTGGAGGAGGACTCGGAGGAGCTGTCAGGGGCGGCCATGGAGGGTATGGCGGAGGCGTAGCCACCGGCTTCAGCGTGTTCAACCTCGGAGCTCCTCTGGGAGGCTACGGTGCCGGTGGCTCCTCCCTAAGACACAGCGGCTCCTCCTTGGGGCATGGAGGCCTCGCCGGCGGCTCCTCCTTGGGGCATGGAGGCCTCGCCGGCGGCTCCTCCTTAGGGCATGGAGGCCTCGCCGGCGGCTCCTCCTTGGGGCATGGAGGTCTCGCCGGCGGCTCCTCCTTGGGGCACGGTAGCCTCGCCGGGGGCTCCTCCTTGGGGTACGGAGGCTTCGCCGGGGGCGCCTCCTTGGGGCACGGTGGCTTTGACGGCGCTCACTCCCTGGGAGTAAGCAGGCCTTGATGTCGGCCATTCAGTGGGCCACGGGGGCGTCTTGGCCAGTGGCGTTCACGCCGGCGGCCTCGGGGGGCCGGTCGTCGCTCCCCACGGGGACTCTGACGGGGTTCTGTAAGGTCTGTTTCCCTCACATATTCATTATTTATTGGAATAGAAGATGCGACCTGGAGTCTTACTTATCTAATAAAAAAGCACATAACTGCGCATTCTTTTCTATCCTGAGATTTTGTAGAACGTTTCCATAGATATTCTACCTAAAAGAAGAAGCTAAATACAGTTATTAAAGTTCGCGTAGCAAAGAAATCTGAAATTGTGACTATGAGACAATGGTGAATTCACAGTATCTTGTTATCTTTCAACTAAAGGCAGCAGTGGGACATTATGTAACTTTAGAAATATAAACAAAATACTCTTTCTCATAGACAGAAAAGAAAAGAATATTGTTACCTGCAGTATATACGCAACCTAATATAGATAAATATATCTACACATACAAACACAGATATATGTATATTTATATATATGTAGATGATTTTATGTATTTGCATATACATACATAATACATGAATACATATACATACATACATACATATATATATATATATATATATATATATATGTGTGTGTGTGTGTGTGTGTGTGTGTGTGTGTGTGAGTGTCTCTATGTGTGTGTGTGTCTGTGTCTCATGACATGTTAATTCCATCTGAGCCTCGCTTCTTGTGTCTTAGACACCTCTATCACACTTACTGTTCCTCTAATCATTCTGTCGTAATATTCTCAATTCGGCTACTTCCATCCTCTTATGGTTTGCTTTCTATAAGAGTACTGTTTCTAGTCCATACATCATTTCTGGTTTTACTACAGTCCTATATACTTCCCCTTCAGTTTCACTGGCATGTTCCTAATGCACAAAACTCCTATCCTTTCAACTTTTCCATCCTGCTTGCATTCCGCCAGATATTTCTTTCTTCTCGGTACCGTTTGCTGATAGGATGGAGCCCAGGTATTTAAAAGTATCCACCCTCTTTAGCTCTACATCTATTCTAATGCAATCCTGCTCTTGATCTGGATGCATCATATATTCAATCTTTGCTCTGCTTTTTTCATCCTGCAAGATTGTGCTGTAACTCTCCTTTTGACTCTTCACCAAAACCACGTCATCGGAATACGTCATGTTCACGGAGGTCCCTATCTTGCGTCCTCTATCAAGACATCACATACAGTGATGCAGAGGAAGCGCGGAGCCCTGTCACAGCCCCGCTCCGACTCCAAAACTGTCGGTTACACTTGCTCCACTCCTCACTCGCGTCTTGAAATTCCAATACATTTTTCAAATCTTTCTTACATGCTTTTCCGGACCCTGCCTTCTCTCAAACATCTCCACAGCTCCAGCCTTGGTATCCTATCTTAGGCCTTCAAGAACGCTATGAATAGCATGTAAAGTTCTTTTTGCTTTTCTATGTTTCTCCACTATCTGCCTCAGTATGAACACTGAGTTTGGTCTCTCGTGGTCCCGAGTTCAATTCCCCGTCGGGGCGGTCATAAAAATGCCTGCGCTCTGACTGCTCGCTCGATCCCGAGAAAACGACATATATCCTTTGACACATCGTCAAACGCAGGTGTCGTAGGGGAAGTCGTCGCCGTGGCACAGGTGTTAGCGCGCCGAAACGCGGTTGATTAGTAAGGGCATCCAATCAGGCATGGGTGACACTTCCATATAACCTCTCAATAGTAAATTGAGAGCGGCTTATGTCCTGCAGTGGAATGAATGGCTGTTAAATATATATATATATATATATATATATATATATATATATATATATATATATAATGGATATGTGTGTGTGTGTACTGTCATTATACATAATAAGTGCATATATACGTATATACACAGTGTATACACACACACAGATATACATATATATATACGTACACACAAACACACGTACACACAAAAGGCGCACACAACCACACACAAGAATACACAAGCACACACACACACATACACACACGCACACACACACACATACACACACGCACACACACACACAAACATACAAACACACACACACACACACATATACATAAATACATATATATACACACAAATATACATACATGTGTGAATGTGTCTATGTATATATATAAATATATGTGTATGTATATATATAAATATATGTGTATGTGTATATATATATGTGTGTGTGTGTATAATTATATGCAAATGAATGTATATACACTCTAGTATTTTGTATATGTAACTATAATCTTACATAAAAAAAAAAAATCCTATAGGACTACAACTACATCTTTATTGTACGTCTCTGCAAGGACAAGAACTCAGGTTTCAGAGT
>NC_061857.1:8679380-8681880 GCF_019202785.1 Penaeus chinensis
TTTTCTTCGTGACCTTCCCCGTCGGATAGTGTAAATAATGAAAGTGCATAAAGTGGCGGTTTAAATACTTAATTTGCAATTGCCTCGAAGAAGAAGAATGATAATATTAGTAATGATACTAATGTCAATAAAGATAAAAACAATGATGATGATAATAACTGTAATAATGATAATAAAAATAAAAACAATGATGATAATAATAACAATAACAATAATGATGATGATGATAACTGTAATAATGGTAATAAAAATAAAAACATTAATGATGATAATTGTAATAATGGTAATCAAAATAAAAACAATGATGATAATGATAACAGTAATAATAATGATGATAATAACAATAATGATAATAATGTGGAGTTGGGATAAGATTCTCATATATATGTAATATGATGATAATGTGTGATTTCTGTCATCATTTTGCACCAAAATTAATTGACTTCAAGTCCCTATTCACATGGAAAACATAAAATGCCCAACTTACATTAAAGTAAAACTTATGCAATGCAATCAAATTTGATTTCAGGCGTATAATATAAGCGTAAATTAAGTACGGACGGACTGACGTATAAACGCAAGCAGTATTATAAGGAATTATTATTATTATTGTTATTGTCATCATCATCATCATCATCATTATTATTATTATTATTGTTATAATTATTACTATTATCATTATTATTATTACATTATTATTATGATTATTATTATTAGTAGTATTATTACTATTACCTCTCCTACGTCTATCATTATTATAAAATCAATGATAATAAGGTATTGTTGGAAATAGTACTTAAAAACGAAACTGGAAAATATGAAGCCACCCGATAGACATATCATTCTAAGATACTTTTCATCTATAGTATTTTTCTTCCAAACTAATAATAAGGGCAGGAGAGAGGATGCAAAACTCAAACTTCCCAGGCCCTCTATGTTACGCCCTCTGCCAGCACCAAGAGAAATTGACGCCAAGTTCAGAAAGCGACGCATTAATCGGAAGGAAATGTGGCGGATGACGTATGCAAATTGAATCAAACAAGCCAATAGGAACAATGGTGCTCTCGGCCGTGGCGTGGAGATAGACTCAAACCTGCAGTGGACTTCGAAATATATCAACGCTCATGGTGTTCCTTATCTCAAGAAACGCTTGAATATATTCTCGTATTAACTAAGTGATCAGCTATGTTCCAATTGTGGTTATGATTATTGTTATTATTATTATTGTTATTTTATTATTATTATTGTTATTATTATTATCATTATTATTATTATTATTACTATTATTATTATTATTATTATCATCATTATCATTATCATTGTTATTATCATTATTATTATTATTATTATTATGATTATGATGATTATTATTTTTATTATTATTATTATTATTATTATTATTATCATTATCATTATCATCATCATTATTACTGAGATCATATTTATTTGAATTGCGTTTTAAGATCAAACACCGGGTCACAACCAGTGACCTAGGGTGAGTGATATAAGAAGTCAACTGTTAAGTAAAAAAAAACAAAAAAAAACAAGGATAAAGAATAACAAAAAGTAAAACAATCAAAGGATGATCTATATTTAGATGCATATTGCTCTTCTTAAAACATGTGCCGTGCTGGTCAATACTATGTTTTGAATTTCCTGCAGTGATGGATCTCCAGGTATTTTCTTCACATATTGATTCGTTCCTTTCTTTATCAGGCCCAATGCACCAATATCAACAGGGATAGTATTAGTGTTTAGGTGCCACATCTTTTCAATTTCGATTTCTAAATCCTTATATTTTGCAAGCTTTTCATACACTTTTGAAGAAACATTTCTCCCTGATGGCACACTCATGTCTATGAGAAGGCAAGTGTTATTTTTCTTGTCCTTAATGACTATGTCTGGAAGATTGACCTGTATCGTGCGATCAGTGTGTATTGGATATTCCCATAGGATTGTGAAATCTTGTCCCTCTGTAACTGATTCTGGGTGGTGTTCGTACCAGTTACTATATGTGTTCACAGAAAAATGTTTGCAGATCTTCCAATGCAGGTATTGTCCAACTCTGGCATGGCGGTTTTTGTACTCATCTGGCGTTAGGATAGAGCAGACAGAGACAAGGTGGTCAATGGTTTCTGTTTTCTCCTCACAAAACCAGCACCATTGTGCAGGACATTTGCTTGCTAGTTTCGAGTGAACAAGCTCTGATCCTGAGCAGCAAGAATAAAAGCCTCTGTTTCCCCTTTCAGTCCAGAGCTTCTCAGCCACTGATGGGTTGCGTTTTCATCAACATCAGCATTTTTAGCTCGAGATGCAAACTGTCCATGAAGAGGCTTTTCTTGCCATCGGGATTCTAGCTGCTTCACACCGATATTTTTAGCCATTTTCTTAGTTTTACGGGCATTCTCAGTTGGTGTTAGAAGGTTGTCATTTTCAATTTCAAGACTTAATTCGGGAGAAAATTGTTTAGATTCTTTTGTAACAGAGTGTAATTTTTTTG
>NC_061857.1:8689380-8709380 GCF_019202785.1 Penaeus chinensis
TGACGACTTGTCTTTCAGAATCCGATTAAGCTGAGCCTCTGCCTGGCCCTCCTGGCCGCCTGCGCCACCGCAGACACTCGCTCCCACGCCCACGGAGGATTCGTAGGACACGCTGGACCCTCCTTCGGAGCGACCCATGGACACGGCGGTTCCTTTGTGTCCGGACACGGCGCCTCGCACGGAGGATCCTTTGGGCGTGGAGTGGGCGGCCACGGAGGGGCGGTGGCCGTAGGACACAGCGTGTCCAGCGGTCCCGTCTACGGCGGCGGCCATGGCGGCTCGTTCAGCGGAGGACTTCGTCCCAGCATTGGACACAGCGTGTCCAGCGGTCCCGTCTACGGCGGCGGCCATGGCGGCTCCTTCAGCGGAGGACTTCGTCCCAGCATTGGACACAGCGTTTCAAGCGCCAACATCCACGCCAGCTCCTTCGGCAGCCACGGCGTGCATGGAGGCTCGTTCTCACGCCCACACGCCGTCTCGCGCCCACACGTCGTCTCACGCCCACACGTCGTCTCACACCCACACTCTAGCTTCTCTTCAGGCTTCAGCAGCAGCCACGGAGGCGCTGTCGTTGGACATCATGGCGCTCCCATCAGATACGGAAAATAAGGAGGCACGATTTTTTTCTAATTTATGAAAATAAAGAGTCCAGTCTTCCTTCTACAGTTATCTTTTCCTTTGAAACAGATTGTGTTATCGATGAAAGGGCTTTCCGTTTTCTTAAAAAACACGACATCATTTTGTGCAAAAAAAAAAAAGAGTACACACACACACATATACATATATGCACACATATATATATGTGTGTGTGTATATATGTATATACATACATTTGTGCATATATATCTATATATGTTTATACGATGTATATTTACATATAATGGAAGTGAAAATATCCATATATTCTGGAAAAAAAAAAGTTTACACTACGTTTCCGCCTCTGGCAATCAACCCTCGAATAGGTGAGTCAGCATGCGACAATAATCTGTGGGATCTGACAGAGAGGGAGAGAGGTCAGTATTGTTCACCTTTTTGTGCTGATGAAAAGAAGGAACTTAATCGTGCGCATCATTGAGAGTTCAGAAGTCCTTGTAGACCCGGCAGAGGTGGTCTTACCATAGGAGCTTGAATGGAGTTATTTAAGCACTGGGTGTGTGTTCAGTATTCGTAGGAACGCGAGCCCAGAGGGACGAAGTAGCGTTTATCAGCATATTGGGAAATTAATTATCAGGTATTGCTGTAAGATCGCATTATCTGTGGAGAATTTCAGACAATCTGGGTAGAAAGTGAAGGTACTGGAAGGATGAACCACTCAGATGGAGCGATCACTGGTAGCAAGGTTCATAATCACTTTCCTACAGTACAGGTCCCTTTAATTAACCTTTATAAGACAAGGGGTGTCTGTGACCATCACCAACAAAGGCCTTATTGGAGTTACTGAAGGATCAAATACTAAAACTGTGAAAATACCGTCAAGAAGTTTTTATTGCTCCAAATGTCAATAACATTATACTTTTTGCGGACATTCTACATGTAAATATTTGGAGACCACAACTATTGATAAATTGGTTAAATAGGTCAGATATTGCACTAAATGTAAATGTTCGCAATTCATTTCATATCAATATCAGTACACACACACAGACACACATATATATATATATATATTTGTGTGTGTGTATGTGTAAGTATACACGTATGTCTATGTCAGTATATATACATAAACACACCCACGCACTCATACACACACACATACACACACACGCATATGTATATATATATATACATATATAAATATACATTTATATATGTATATGTATATATCTATATCTATATGTATGTATGTATGTATATTTATACATATATACATATATACGTGTGTGTGTGTGTATATATGTATATATATATACACACATAGATATGTATGTATGTATATGTACACACATACATACACACACATACATACATACATACATACATATATATATGTATATATATGTACATATGTGTGTGTGTGTGTGTAATAACAATAGTAATAATTTTTATAATGGTAATAGTAATAATGCTATTAATATGAAGATTTATAACAGCAACAGAACAACAACAATGCAGTAGCAATATGGCATTAATTATTTCAATGATAATGATAATAAGGGCAATGATAGTAATAAAAACAATATTGCAGTAATGATGTTGATAATAATATTGATAATGATAACGATAATAATGATAAAAGTAGTGAAAATTGTAATGGTGATGGTAATGATAACAGCAACAGTAATTATAAAAGTGATGATACTAATAAAAATAGTAATAAGGATTTTAAACATTACATAAATAACATTAATATATAATAACAATGATAATGAGGACAATGATCATGAAAATAATGATGATAACAATAAATGTGAAGGTAATAATAATTACAAGAAGGATAATGATAAAGATGATATCAATGATGATGATAATAATATCTATAATAATGATAATGGTAATTATGATAATAATAATGATAATTATGATAATAATAATGATAATAATAAAGATAATGATAATAATGATAATAATGATGATAACAGTAATTACAATAATAATAATAATAACAATAATAATAGTATAATTGATAATGATAATGGTAATAACATATAATAATGATAATAATAATAATAATAATAACGATGCTAATAATAATAGTTATAATAATAATGATGATAATAAAAAGATAACGATGATACTAACAACAATACTGCTACATATGATAAAATATTGATGATAAGGATGATGGCAATGATATCAATTATATTACTAGTGATAATAATAATGACAAGGGTAATGGTGATGATAATGATGGCAATAATGATGATAATATTAATGATAATATCAATAACAATAATTAGTAGTAGTACTACTACTAATGATGAGGGTGATAATGCAATAATAATGATAACAAATAGTAGTACTAATAAAACTAATACAGATAACAATAACAACAATAATAACGATAATAATGATAATGATAATAATGATAATAATAATAATAATATTGATAATTATAATAATGATAATAATAATAATAATGATAATAATAATAGTGATAGTAATAATAATAATAATAGTAATATTACTATAATAATAACGATAATGATAATATAAATAATATTACTGATAATTACAGTAATAATAATAATGATAACAGTAATAACAATAGTAATAATGTGTGTGTGTGTTCATGAATATATACATACATATAATATATATATATATATACATATATATACCTATATATATGTATGTATGTATATATTGATAGATGGATAGATATTTAGATATATATCTATATCTATATATATATAGATATACATAATAACAATAGCAATAATAGTAATAGTAATAATAATAATAATGGTAATAATACTGATAATGATAACAACAATAATAATAATGATAATGATAATGTTGATAATGGTAATAATAACAACAGTAATAATAATAATTGTAATAATGATAATGATAATGAATACAATAGTAATATAACAATAGTAATAATGATGATAATAATGATAATAATAATAATAGTAATAATAACAATGATAATAATAATAGTAATAGTAATAACAATAATAATAATAATAATAATAATAAGGATAGTGGTAACATTAATGATAATATTGACGATAAAAAGAATAATTAATAATAACAATTAAAAACTAATGATATGGCGCTTCAAGGATCGGAAATGAAAATGAGTAAGACACCCAAATTTCCTGTAACTCCTGAAATTCGTCTGCTAGTTTTAAAAGCAAAAGGTATCAGTGGTACTCGTGAAGATTTTCGTAAAGCAAGGAAGAGTTATATGCCACTTTGAATTCGTGATTTAATACTCTTTGAGTAGTTTTAAAATAAAAGATATATGATGGGATAGGGAGTGTGTATAGGGGGAGTCTTGTAAAATATGGATTTTTTATGAAAGATTATGATGGAGGAAGTTTCAAGGAAATCAATCTAATCAGAGAAATAGAACATGGTAGCCCATATTAACACCACTTTTATTGTTGGATATGCATGGGCCTACTAGAAAACTACACAGGATTTCGATTTGTAAAATAAAATAGTTCCATTGGAAATGTGGAAGGCCCAGAATACTGTGGTTAGACGAATATCATTCAATCATTATTAAGTGATTTCCGATGGTTCGGTAATACCGATAGTTCGGCACGGTTTCAATAAAACAGTCAGATTATTGCATATCTGTTTTAAGAATTCCAAATATGTGTAAACAGAAGCATTAAATGTTAGCTGATATGAATAGAACTTGGAGATTTGCCAGTTCTCTCTCTCTATCTCTTTCTGAGATTGTTCAGTAAAAATCACATATAAAGAGCAAAAGAAAGATTGAAATTAAAGTAACTTGGATAAAATGAATCCCTAATGAGTTGACTATTGAAATGAATTCGTAAATTGTAAACCGGTGAACATCAACATTGTACTCCATTGTGAAATATAAATTTGTGCATGTAACTATACAGATAAAATGCTAAATCAAATAACTACTACATGAAGCCAGGAAATCCGAAATGGACGGTTTTGTTACCTTTATTAATAAGGTCTTTTACAGAGTGTTTTATACTTATCTCTCATGTACGAATATCCATATCTATCAAATTCCATTCACTGAAGTAGGTGTAAAAGATTATGGAAATACACATTTCAGTAGACGCGGTGATATAAGTACTTATCTGAATATCGGCAGACGCGGTGACTTTAACCTGAGTTTTAGCAGACGCGATGATATTGATTAAAATATCAGCAGAGACGGTGAAGTTCATCCAAGCATCAGTACACGCGACGATATTCATGTAATTATCAGCAGTCATGGCAATATTAGTCCAAGGATCAGTGGACAATGATATGATGATATTAATCTAAATTTCGAGAGATGTTGAGTTTGTTTTTTGTTTTTCTGCGGGAGGAAATATATCAGTCGGTCGCTGTATGTGAACTGCGTGACTACTTGAAGCCACCCATGCAAATTTTCAGATGAGAATCGGACGGATTTAACTCTTTATGGAAACATATTTCCTAGGTAGTATTAATAAATACCAGAAAAGTTTGTCAGACGAAAAACACATTCATTAGTAATATTAGCAAAAAATGTTTTAGTGCGATGTTGAGTGTCACAGAAAATACAGCACCATTATTTCTATTAAAAGACTGGCCTTGTGATCGAGGTGTGGTTATTTTGAGCACCCTAACCTGACCTTTCTATCGGGATGGAAAGTGCTTCGTATAAAAGCTGATTCCCAAGGGTTGACGGTATCCAGACCTTTCCCAGCATGGTTCGTGGGCACAGCTAAGAAATTGGGCTCCTGGTTTTACTTTTATGCTCTTAGATTAAAGACAAAAAATAAAAGAATGCAGCTAGTGTATCAGTTTGGCAGGGAATGTTAAAGTAGATGAAAGTTGTGTGTAAGTTCTGACAAATTCTCTTTCAGAATCCGATTAAGCTGAGCCTCTGCCTGGCCCTCCTGGCCGCCTGCGCCACCGCAGACACTCGCTCCCACGCCCACGGAGGATTCGTAGGACACGCTGGACCCTCCTTCGGAGCGACCCATGGACACGGCGGTTCCTTTGTGTCCGGACACGGCGCCTCGCACGGAGGATCCTTTGGGCGTGGAGTGGGCGGCCACGGAGGGGCGGTGGCCGTAGGACACAGCGTGTCCAGCGGTCCCGTCTACGGCGGCGGCCATGGCGGCTCCTTCAGCGGAGG
Organism: Penaeus chinensis; assembly: GCF_019202785.1. Classification (NCBI taxonomy): domain Eukaryota; kingdom Metazoa; phylum Arthropoda; class Malacostraca; order Decapoda; family Penaeidae; genus Penaeus; species Penaeus chinensis. The sequence goes on from NC_061857.1 coordinate 8,695,148, forward strand.
ACTTCGTCCCAGCATTGGACACGGCGTTTCAAGCGCCAACATCCACGCCAGCTCCTTCGGCAGCCACGGCGTGCATGGAGGCTCGTTCTCACGCCCACATGTCGTCTCACGCCCACATGTTGTCTCACACCCACATGTCGTCTCACGCCCACACTCTAGCTTCTCTTCAGGCTTCAGCAGCAGCCACGGAGGCGCTGTCGTTGGACATCATGGCGCTCCCATCAGATACGGAAAATAAGGAGGCACGATTTTTTTCTAATTTATGAAAATAAAGAGTCCAGTCTTCCTTCTATAGTTATCTTTTCCTTTGAAACAGGTTGTTATTGATGGAAGGGCTTTCCGTTTTCTTAAAAGCCACATCATTCATAGTTATATTTTCCTTTAAGAAATATATACATATATATATATACTAGATATACATATATGTGGACATGGATATGTGTGTATGTATATATGTATATATATATATATATATATATTACGTATATACATATATATAAATATATATATATATATGCATTTATTTATATTGATATTTACAGACATACGCTCACACACACATATATATACGTACATATATGTATGTACGAATGTATATAATCTAGTGTATATATATAAACATATCCATACACACACATAGATATGTATGTGTATATATGTATATTGTATATATACATTTGTATACACACACACATATATATGTGTGTGTGTGTGTTTATATATATGTACATTTGCACACACACATATACATGTACATGAATATAGATATAAAACTTTATCCTTACCTAAAAAGATATAATTCTTATATGGAGTAATAAGGAGTAACATTGGAAAAATATAATAAATGTTAGACTGTGGTTTACAGTAGTAAGATATGATAGATAATGTTTACTCTATTTCAGTGATGATTATTATGGTTATGACAATAATAATGGTAATGATAAAAATACATTAATGATGGTAATTTATGATATAAACATAGTGACAATAATTATGATATAAACATAGTGACAATAATTATGATATAAACATAGTGACAATAATTATGATAATATTAACAAAAATGATGGTAATGATAATGATAGTAGTGATGATAAAAGCAAAAATTAAAATGGAAATGATGATAATGATAGTGATAATGGCAATGTTAATGTTGATGATATTATCATATATATTTTTTGATAACACTAATATAATAATGCATTATAATAATGCTAAAAAATCACTACCAAATAGTAATCATAAAAATAATGAGAATAATGATGATGATGACGTTAATTATGATAATGATAAAGAAATAACAATGAAAATAATTATGATAATGATAATGTTATTACTGGTAGCCGCAGCAGTGATAATAAAGATAACTAATAATGATAATAAAAATGATTACAATAATGATGATGATGATGCCAATAGTACTACTAATAATGATATAAATGCAAATGATAACAAGAGTAAGAATAACGATTAAGTTACTAATATGATGACGATAACAATATCTTTATGATAATAATATTAACGAAGAAAATAGTAATGCTAATAATAATGATGAGTCACTGTTGATTATTTTTATTACTATAATTACTATCATTGTCGTTAATAGTTCCATCGCTATCTTCATTTTTATCAACATTACTATCTTCAGCTTTATTTTTGTCATCATTGTCATTATCATTTTCATAATCTTTTTGTAGCATCACCCATATCATTAATATTATCATGATCATTTTTTATAATTATTTCCATTTTCATTACCATTACCTTCGTTGTCATTACTGTTATCACCATCATAATAACATTATCATAAGCACCATCATCATCATTATCAAATATCATCATCACTATAACTGCAATTATAACAGTGATGATGTTAATGATTGCAATAAAAATCACCAAAAATATAATAAAAACGATGGATTACCCTGATTAGTCCGAATGCAATGATAGAGCCTAGACTTCGGATTAAGATGTCTATAACTTATTTATGTACCATAAAACCCTCTGAAATTCAGTTATATTTTGTAAATATATTACATGTATTACAATTTTCCATATATATTCTTAAATCATGATATACAAGTAATCATTGTTGACTAACTCCAATCAACGCCGAAGTCATTTGCGGTAATGGACATAGAGACATAGAATAAACGAATAATACTTCTAAAAAGCACTTAAGAAGAGAAAAGTAAGTAAGTGAGTTATGGTAAAGAGAGAAAAAATAAACGAATCGATAATAATTCTAAAATGAAAAGAGGAAAAAAACAAGAGAGGGTCATTAGCTAGATTAGACAGAAAGTGAGAGAAGGAAAGGAGAAATGAATAATCTTAATTATCAGTGTCTTGAAATTTAGAATCGAAACGGATCGAATTATTGGATCATCTGAATGCAAATTGGGAACATGCTGGCGATGATAAAAATAATAACAGTAATAAAAATGTTCATACTGAACAAAAATAGTGATCAAGGATTTGATGATTAGGATGAAGATAACATTTACAATGGCAATAACAGTTATATAAATTAGAGTGATAAGATAATTATAATAATTATAGTGATAATAATAGTAATAATATGACAATAATAATAATCATAATGATAACAATAATACTAATGATAATAGTAACATCTGTGATAATGATAACATTGATAAAAGCGATGATAATGATGGTAACGATAATTATAATAACAGTTATGATAATAATGATGATAATGGTAAATGATAATAACAATAAAGATAATAATAATGATAATAGTACTACCACTACTACTAATAATAATAATGATGATAATAACACTAATAATAATAATATTGATAATTATGATAATAATGATAATGATAACAAATATAATGATAATAACAATTATTATTATAGATATGATAATAATATAAAAAATTAATAATACTGATGATGATGATATTAACGAAAAGATCTAAACGATTTCGTTATGACATGACTTTTCATTTTATTTTATTCTCGATTCATCATGTTTCACGGAAAAGACAATTAGTCTAAAAAAGACTCCTGAAAGACCGACCTTGATGTAAAGGTGTGGTTTTCCCAACACTATAGCACGACCTTTCAGTCCGGATGGAAAGTGCTTCCTATAAAAGCGGATTCCTGAGCATCGGCGATATCCATACTGCTCTCGACATGGTACGTAGATACTCCTAAGAATGGAGGTTTCTGCTGATGCTGGGTTTCGTTACGAGGGAGGAATTTACTTTACAGGGCGTGTTAGTAAATGATATACACTTCAACCAGTTACACGTAGATAATGTACTTCATATATATTCACACACACACACACACATATGTGTATATATATACATATACATATATAAGTATACATATGTTTATATATATGTATAAATTTATGTATATACATAGGATATATATATATAAATACATATATAGATATATAGATATACAGATATATAAACATATATACATATATATTTGTGTGTGTGTGTGGTCTGATTTCAATAAATCTAGTTTTAAATTGTGTTTTTTTTTTTCTACTATATATATGTATATGTGTGTGTATATATAATATGTATATACATATATATATATATATATATATATATATATATATATATGATGTATATATGTAGACATATAAATACAAACATTCATATATTTATATTTATATGTATATGTATGTATGTATGTGTCCATACAAAAATACACAGACACACACATATGTATGTATATATGTATACATATATGTGTGTATATGTATTATGTAGATACGTGTATATATATATATATACGTATATACATAATATATACATATATATGCATATATATACACATATGTATATGTGTATATATATGTGTGTGTGTATATATATTCATATATATACATATATATTTATATATATATATATATATATGCGAATGTGTATATATGTACATACACACACACACAAACACACACACACACACACATATATATATGTATATATATAAATATATATATATATATATATATATATATATATATATATGCGTATGCATGTTCATAAATGTGTGTATATATATACACGCACACATATATATGTATATATATATACATATATAAATATATATGCGTATGTATATGCATATATGTATATACATACACACACACTTATATATATAAATGTATATATATATTTTCCAAGATGGAAATAGTGCTGTCAGTAATGACTATATTTCTATACCACGATAATCAATTTCAAATCAAATAAAAACGTAAAATGCACAAACACACACACACACACGCATATATATATATATATATATATATATATATATATATATGGCTGTCTATGCTATCTGATACTATTTTTCCCCCTTTCGTAGATATTCCATAACAGAAATGACGATGGAAGCAAAAGAAAAGGAAATGAATCTGACTTGTCTTTCAGAATCCGATTAAGCTGAGCCTCTGCCTGGCCCTCCTGGCCGCCTGCGCCACCGCAGACACTCGCTCCCACGCCCACGGAGGATTCGTAGGACACGCTGGACCCTCCTTCGGAGCGACCCATGGACACGGCGGTTCCTTTGCGTCTGGACACGGCGCCTCGCACGGAGGATCCTTTGGGCGTGGAGTAGGCGGCCACGGAGGGGCGGTGGCCGTAGGACACAGCGTGTCCAGCGGTCCCGTCTACGGCGGCGGCCATGGCGGCTCCTTCAGCGGAGGACTTCGTCCCAGCATTGGACACGGCGTTTCAAGCGCCAACATCCACGCCAGCTCCTTCGGCAGCCACGGCGTGCATGGAGGCTCGTTCTCACGCCCTCATGTCTCACGCCCACATGTCGTCTCACGCCCCCATGTCATCTCACGCCCACACTCTAGCTTCTCTTCAGGCTTCAGCAGCACCCACGGAGGCGCTGTCGTTGGACATCATGGCGCTCCCATCAGATACGGAAAATAAGGAGGCACGATTTTTTTCTAATTTATGAAAATAAAGAGTCCAGTCTTCCTTTATAGTTATATTTTCCTTTGAAACAGGTTGTTATCGATGAAAGGGCTTTCCGTTTTCTTAAAATGTCTTTAAGTAAACGAATGCTTCGTAGCCTTCCATTTCCTCAAGTGGAAAATGTTTTTTCATGCAGAGGTTAAGTATGATTATCAGTCAGTCAAGCCAAGACTTTACGTACATTTATGCTTTGTGAATGTCAAATACACACAAAAAATAAATGTATATGCATAAACATATATATATATATGTTTGTGTGTCTTTATAAATATACATATGGACACTAAAATACATAAATATACAATATCTACACACACACACAATATATGTGTGTGTGTGTATGTATGTGTGCGTATGTATGGATATATATACATATATGTGTGTGTGTGTGCATATGTATATGAATATATATATATGTGTGTGTGTACACACATATAATATGTGTGTGTGTGTACACACATATATGTGTGTGTGTACATATACCTATATCTATGTAAGCAAACATTTAAGGATACATGTTTCCAGACCCTATCACTCAAGCATGCTCATATAGACATATACTCATATATATATATATATATATATATATATATATGCATATATATGTGAGTGTGAGTGCTCATACGATGCACACACACACACATATATGTATATATATGGACATATATATGCATACATATAAATATATACATACATTTCTTTTCTATACATACATTTATACACATATATATATATAAATATATATACATATATATTCATTATGCATACATATATATAGGAACAAACATATGTATATATATATATATATATATATATATATATAACACCAAGACCGAGGTAAAATTTTGCTAGTTACAATGATAAGTAACATAACATCGCCAAATATAATAACGCATTGAATTAGTAAGGCTCCAATCGCACTACAGATGCCATGGTTTAATGCTTCACTTATGTCTGTATCGTGTCTATTGACGTATTTTATCGTGATGGTGAGATCTATTAAACTGTAGCCGGAGTTCTAATAGCATTATCTGACTCGGGGAAAGGACTCAAGTCAGGACACCTTCTGGTTATGTCTGCGCGCAATAACAAGGGAACACGGCGACCAACGCCTAGAGCTCTCTTTTCCCCGATCCTGGAATTTAAGCACCTATAATCCATAATATCTGTGGAACTTGCTGCATATCATTATGTTATTACAGTATTAAACATGCCTACATCTGGAAGTGTAACTATAATGTATCCACAAAGGGAGGTTTGGCTGCCAGATGTAGCATTGGGAACAGGCCTTTGTGAACCAAGATGTGAGTAAAGCCATGGATAGAAGGTACTTAGCAATATTCATACCGATCAAAATGTAATCCAAACAACAGTAGTACATCTCAACGATGAAGTAGAAAAAAAACAATATGGTGATTTGGTAAAATTTTATGGGTTATGTCGGTCTGCAGCCCAGTGCTTGAAAAACATGTGAATGATGCGTTTATCAAAATTGTCACACACACACATCTGTATGTGTATATATAGAGAGAGAAAGAGTATGTATGAGTGAGAGACGAGAAAGAGGTGGACCGTGTGTGAGAGACAGCGTATGTGCAAGTGAGAATAAAGGACAGAGAAAGAGAGAACGAGAGATAGGACAGACTGGCATACAGAATCTATGTAAGTACGACTCTATACATTATATGAATGTGTGTGTGTCTGTGTATGTGTGCGTATGCATGCGTGTATGCATTTATCTATCCTTTAATTTATATCTCTATGCACATAACAAGTATACAGATTATATAGATTATAGTGTAGAAGATAGCTTGATCTGCCGAATCCCATTCAATCAATCATGTGTTGTGAGTGTGCAGATAAAAAGAAAGGTAAGGAGGCATAGCATTAATAAATAAATATCTAAGAAGATACTGTCAACAATGCACTTATAGTACTGGCAATGATCCTTTTGAATGAAAGAAATATGTATGAGAAAATTAAATTGTTTTTACATGTACTTCTCCATAACCAAATTAATTATTTTGGAAATAAAATAACTATAGTAAATATCCATTTCTAAAAGTAATGCTAAACCACAACAGAAAAGGACCCATGTATACCAGATTATTATCAAAAAAACAAACAAATTTATATGTGTAGTTAAAAAAAAAAAAAAAAATCGACCTTGAGATCGACGGTTGGTTATTTCGAAGGCTATGCCGTGACCTTCCCGTCTGGCTGGAAAGTCCGTCCTATAAAAGCGGATTCGTGGGGTTGAAGGCATCCAGACCGTCTCCAGCATGGTAGGTGGATGCTCCTGAGAAGGGCGGTGCTAGTGGTGTTACGTTCATGCTGTGCAATTCAAGTCAGGAAATGTAGAGATGAAAGTTGTGCTGTTAGTAATGAATACATTATCATATTCGATAAGAATTTTCAAATCAAACAAAAAACGTTGAATAATACACAATTCAGGGATATGTTACAACGCGAATACAAGTATACTATTTGATACCAGAATTTCGCTATTTTAGAGATTTTTCTTTTTACAGCGAGGACAAGTCATCTCTAGATTCTGACGAAAGAATTTAATAAGTAATAATAAAATAATAATAATAATAATAATAATAATAATAATAATAATAATAATAAAAGAAACAAAAAACAAAACAAAAAAAAAAAAAAACGTGAATCTGACTTGTCTTTCAGAATCCGATTAAGCTGAGCCTCTGCCTGGCCCTCCTGGCCGCCTGCGCCAACGCAGACACTCGCTCCCACGCCCACGGAGGATTCGTAGGACACGCTGGACCTTCCTTCGGAGCGACCCATGGACACGGCGGTTCCTTTGTGTCCGGACACGGCGCCTCGCACGGAGGATCCTTTGGGCGTGGAGTGGGCGGCCACGGAGGGGCGGTGGCCGTAGGACACAGCGTGTCCAACGGTCCCGTCTACGGCGGCGGCCATGGCGGCTCCTTCAGCGGAGGACTTCGTCCCAGCATTGGACACGGCGTTTCAAGCGCCAACATCCACGCCAGCTCCTTCGGCAGCCACGGCGTACATGGAGGCTCGTTCTCACGCCCACACGCCGTCTCGCGCCCACACGTCGTCTCACGCCCACACGTCGTCTCACGCCCACACTCTAGCTTCTCTTCAGGCTTCAGCAGCAGCCACGGAGGCGCTGTCGTTGGACATCATGGCGCTCCCATCAGATACGGAAAATAAGGAGGCACGATTTTTTTCTAATTTATGAAAATAAAGAGTCCAGTCTTCCTTCTATAGTTATCTTTTCCTTTGAAACAGGTTGTTATCGATGGAAGGGCTTTCCGTTTTCTTAAAATGTCTTTAAGTAAACGGAATGCTTCGCAGCCTTCCATTTCCTCAAGTGGAGGATGTTTTTTCATGCAAAGGTTAAGTAGGATTATCAGTCAGTCAAGCCATGACTTTACGTATATTTATGCTTTGTGAATGTCAAATACACACACAGAATATATGTATATGCATTTACATATATACATATATATGTTTGTGTGTTTATAAATATATATATATGAACACTAAAATACATAAATATACAATATATATATATACACACACAATATATATATATATATATATGTGTGTGTGTGTGTATGTGTGCGTAAGTATGGATTTATATACATATATGTGTGTGTGTGTGCATATGTATATGAATATATATGTGTGTGTACACACATATAATATGTGAGTGTGTACATATACCTACATGTGTGTAAGCAAATATTTAAGGATACATGTGTCCAGTCCCTATCACTCATGCATGCTCATATAGACATATACTCATGTGTATATATATATATATATGCATATATATGTGTGAGTGTGAGTGCTCATACGATGCACACACACACACATATATGTATATATATGGACATATATATGCATACATATAAATATATACATATATATTTTTTCTATACATACATTTATACATATATATATTTACAATGCATACATTTATACATATATATAAATATATATACATATATATTCATTATGCATACATACAGATATAGGAACAAACATATATATATATATACATAACACCAAGACCGTGATAAAATTTTGCTAATTACAATAAGTAACATAACACCGCCAAATATAATAACGAACTGAATTAGTAAGACTCCAATCGCACTACAGATGTCATGGTTTAATGCTTCACTTATGTCTGTGTCGTGTCTATTGACGTATTTTATCGTGATGGTGAGATCTATTAAACTGTAGCCGGAGTTCTAATAGCATTATCTGACTCGGGGAAAGGACTCAAGTCAGGACACCTTCTGGTTATGTCTGCGCGCAATAACAAGGGAACAGGGCGACCCACGCCTAGAGCTCTCTTTTCCCCGATCCTGGAATTTAAGCACCTATAATCCATAATCTCTTTGGAACTTGCTGCATATCATTATATTATGACAGTATCAAACATGCCTACTTCTGGAAGTGTAACTGTAATGGATCCACAACGGGAGGTTTGGCTGCCAGATGTAGCATTGGAAACAAGCCTTTGTGAACCAAGATGTGAGTAAAGCCATGGATAGAAGGTACTTAGCAATATTCATACCGATCAAAATGTAAACCAAACAACTGTAGTACATGTCCTCAACGATGAAGTAGAAAAAAAACAATATGGTGATTTGGTAAAATGTTATGGGTTATGTCGGTCTGCAGCCCAGTGCTTGAAAAACATGTGAATGATGCGTTTATCAAAATTGTCACACACACACATCTGTATGTGTATATATAGAGAGAGAAAGAGTATGTATGAGTGAGAGACGAGAAAGAGGTGGACCGTGTGTGAGAGACAGCGTATGTGCAAGTGAGAATAAAGGACAGAGAAAGAGAGAACGAGAGATAGGACAGACAGGCATACAGAATCTATGTAAGTACGACTCTATACGTTATGTTTATGTGTGTGTCTGTGTATGTGTGCGTATGCATGCGTGTATGCATTTATCTATCCTTTAATTTATATCTCTATGCACATAACAAGTATACAGATTATATAGATTATAGTGTAGAAGATAGCTTGATCTGCCGAATCCCATTCAATCAATCATGTGTTGTGAGTGTGCAGATAAAAAGAAAGGTAAGGAGGCATAGAATTAATAAATAAATATCTAAGAAGATACTGTCAACAATGCACTTATAGTACTGGCAATGATCCTTTTGAATGAAAGAAATATGTATGAGAAAAATAAAATGTTTTTACATGTACTTCTCCATAACCAAATAAATTATTTTGGAAATAAAATAACTATAGTAAATATCAATTTCTAAAAGTAATACTAAACCACAACAGAAAAGGACCCCTGTATATCAGACTATTATCCAAAAAACGAACAACTTTATATGTGTAGTTTAAAAAAAAAAAAAAATCGACCTTGAGATCGACGTTTGGTTATTTCGAAGGCTATGCCGTGACCTTCCCGTCTGGCTGGAAAGTCCGTCCTATAAAAGCGGAATCGTGGGGTTGAAGGCATCCAGACCGTCTCCAGCATGGTAGGTGGATGCTCCTGAGAAGGGCGGTGCTAGTGGTGTTACGTTCATGCTGTGCAATACAAGTCAGGAAATGTAGAGATGAAAGTTGTGCTGTTAGTAATGAATACATTATCATATTCGATAAGAAATTTCAATTCAAACAAAAAACGTTGAATAATGCATAATTCAGGGATATGTTACAACGCGAATACAAGTATACTATTTGATACCAGAATTTCGCTATTTTAGAGATGTTTCTTTACAGCAAAGACAAGTCATCTTTAGATCCTGCCGAAAGAATTTAATAAGTAATAATAATCAAAAAAATAAAAAAATAAAATAAATAAATAAAAGAAAAAAATAAAAAAAACGTGAATCTGACTTGTCTTTCAGAATCCGATTAAGCTGAGCCTCTGCCTGGCCCTCCTGGCCGCCTGCGCCAACGCAGACACTCGCTCCCACGCTCACGGAGGATTCGTAGGACACGCTGGACCCTCCTTCGGAGCGACCCATGGACACGGCAGTTCCTTTGTGTCTGGACACGGCGCCTCGCACGGAGGATCCTTTGGGCGTGGAGTAGGCGGCCACGGAGGGGCGGTGGCCGTAGGACACAGCGTGTCCAGTGGTCCCGTCTACGGCGGCGGCCATGGCGGCTCCTTCAGCGGAGGACTTCGTCCCAGCATTGGACACGGCGTTTCAAGCGCCAACATTCACGCCAGCTCCTTCGGCAGCCACGGCGTGCATGGGGGCTCGTTCTCACGCCCACACGTCATCTCGCGCCCACACGTCGTCTCACGCCCACACACTAGCTTCTCTTCTGGCTTCAGCAGCATCCACGGAGGCGCTGTCGTTGGACATCATGGCGCTCCTACCTATGGAAGACACTGAACTTTCGTGTAATTTATGAAAAATAAATATCCTACACATAGCTGGAGAAAGACAGTGTCACATACTTAAAGTAAATGAACAACTTTGCCAAGCAACGAAAGCTTATGAAAATGAATTTCAATCTAATTATGTCCCCTTTATATTTATTCATTCCATCGCCAAATATTCATCACTGATCAAATGCTTCCCACATTTCAGTTTAAAATCTCCAAAAAAAACGTTAAATAATAATGTATTGCTTTTCAATCTATAATTTCTACGTGAAATTTACTTCTTCCCATCTTTATCATGAGTGCGGAGGAAAACAAAGATAGCTGATCCAAAGTCAAAGCAGAAGCAACCTCCGCAGGAAACACCACCGTATAAGAAGAAAAATAAAATCAGCGCCTCTTATTAATCTTAAACTGATAACCTCTCGGCCAATGAAATAACACGGAATCAACTAAATGAATTACGAAGAGTATCGTTATGACTAAGATGATAGTAAGGATGATGACTCTTTTATAGGAATTCTGCAAATAATGATAAGAAATAGCAATTAGCAGTTGCCAAGTTGCATGGCTCTTTCCCTTACCTTTAATTACAATAGATATAGAAAGGGAGGGAGGGAGTCTGCTTGTATGGAAAACAGCTAGTCTTTCATATCACCCTTGCCCAGGCCTATGCTCTGGATACCAAGTGCCGCTGCCAAGCGACGGCATGTTTACACACAACATTTTATAGTTATACATCTACGAACACACTCACACACGTATACACGCACACACGTATTTATTAATTTATCTATCTGTTCATTAGTGTGTGTATATGTGTTTGTGTGTGAATGTTTCAGCGTTACTTCTACTACATGGTAGTCGCCATCTGACAAAAAATATAATTATTGCCTGGCCAAAGCAATGATACATTGGTGAAATATCAGTACAATATAAAAGTAAACTGTGACTTTTTCCCGCCAGACTGCTTTCTCAATTCACTATTGTTCACTATTAGTCTCCCACGGCAGCTCCTTCGCCGCCCGTGGAAACCCGTTCGGAAATCATGGTGGCTCTTTTCCCGGTCAGGGCGGGGTTACCTTGAAATCCACGGCTCGCACGGACATGATTCATTTTTTTTTTTTTTTTTTTTTTTTTATGTTACTGATGTGTAGAAAGCTATAATACAGTAAATGTTGGAATACAAATAAGATATCTTTTAGACGTCTTTATAACTCATATTTGTCCATTTCAAGCCTTAACTTTTTATATGTATATATATACATATGCATATATATATACAAATGTATATATACACATATATATGCATATACATATGTACATATACATACACATACATACATATATATATGCATATAGATCGATGAATATATATATACATATATATATATACATAAATACACACACACACACACACGTATATATATATATATATATATATATATATATATATATAAATGTGTATATATACATATATATACATATATTTATATATATATATATATATATATATGTATATATATATATATATATATATATATACCACCAAGATACACCTAAGCCAGTAAGTGGGGGGGTAATTCGGCTGTCTACCTCTCAATCAAAAACCAGGACTACACAAACTGAGCAACGGCCGTCATTCCCCGTAGGCGAAGGAGCAGAGGGGTGCTAATAATCTAAAAACAGGCCGCCCCACATTGATAAATCTTGGCACATATAATAAAGGAACAACGAGAAATGAATTCGACTTATTAGCATTACTTGAGGAATTCTCCTTCATTAAATGGGATGTTGTAGGACTCTGTGAATTTAGAAGACTAGGCGAAGAATAGACTACACTAAATGATGAACACGTGCTCTATAGGAGAGTTAAACAACAGGGTAGCAAGCAGGAATTAGGGGTAGGTTTCTTAGTTCACAAACGCTTAGAAAAGTATATCGTGGAATTCTATAACAAGTAACAATAAAACTAAATAATAGGTACAACTTAAAGATTGTTCAAGTCTATGCTCCGACCTTCAACCACAGTGATAAAGAAAGAGTGAGCTTCAGAGAAGGTACTCATTTAGCCAACAAGTGAGTAAATTCCCGTTGCACAATAAGTATGGGAGATTTTAATTCCGAAATAGGTAAAGGGACAAGGAGACCTTAACCTTAAAATCGAAAACAGATGTTCACTTCTCAGCGACGAAGATCTCAACATTAACCAATTCAACAGTTCAGTGAAATAATAAAGGAAGCTGCACTTGATATGGGCGGTGAAAAGGTCAAGCAAAGCTCCAGTAAGCTCTCGATAGAAACTAAACAGCTTATGCAAAAATGGTCATGAAAGTATCGTCAAACAGGGACAAAATAGCCTTAGCTGAGTTAACAAAGACTATAAATAAAAAGAAGAGAGATGTACGGTAATTCAATACTCAAATGATAAATGAAACGGTGATCTCAGGTACTAACATGAAAAGAGCTAAAAGGAGGCTCGGAATAGGGAGAAAGCAAATGTATGCAATAAAGAAACCAGACGGAGAAGTGACATAATAAGAATTAAATCATAAAAGTAGTGGAAGACTTTTACAGGGATCTATACAACTCAAATGATCAGCCACAGATAGAGGCAAACGCGGTAACTAGAGAAGTACCTAACATCAGTTGGGCATTACTAAAACTGATGACAGCTCGTCTTGAGGAAATATTCAAAAAGCCAGAATGGAACGGTAAGGGTATCAAAATAGGAGACGAATATCTAAACAATCTAAGCTTTGTAGATGATATTGTTCTCTTCAGTGAATTTGCAAATGAAATGCAGCAACTAATAAACGATCTGAATAGAGAAAGTCTGAAAGTCGGACTTAGGAAGAACCAGAAAAAGACTAAGATCATGTT
>NC_061857.1:8716880-8724380 GCF_019202785.1 Penaeus chinensis
ACACATACACACACATACACACACACACACACACACACACACACACACACATATTCATATAAGTATATATGTGTGTGTGTATATATATATATATATATATATGTATATATATACATACATAAATGTTTGTGTGTGTATATATTACTATATATATATGCATATATATGTATATTTAAATACATAAGTATTTGTATAAATATATTCTATATATACACATACACACACATATATATATATATATATATATATATATATATATATATAATACATATGTATATATACACATACATATATATGTACATATATATATACACATATATATACATATATATACACATATTTATATACATATATAAATGTGTGTGTGTGTGTGTGTGTGTGTGTGTGTGTGTGTGTGTGTGTGTGTGTGTGTGTGTGTGTGTGTGTGTGTGTGTGTGTGTGTGTGTGTGTGTGTGTATGTGTGTATGTGTGTATGTGTGTATGTGTGTGTATGTGTGTATGTGTATGTATGTGTGTGTGTGTGTGTGTGTGTGTGTGTGTGTGTGTGTGTGTGTGTGTGTGTGTGTGTGTGTGTGTGTGTGTGTGTGTGTGTGTGAGTGTGTGGGTGGGTGCATGCGTGCATGCGTGCATGTACATACATACATATATATAAAAATAAATAATTAAATACATACATACATACATACATACATACATACATACATACATACACACACACACACACACACACACATATATATACATATACATATATATATATATATACATATATACATACATGCATATATATATATATATATAGAGAGAGAGAGAGAGAGAGAGAGAGAGAGAGAGAGAGAGAGAGAGAGAGAGAGAGAGAGAGAGAGAGAGAGAGAGAGAGAGAAAGAGAGAGAATATGTGTGTATATATGTGTTTATGTGTATGTAATATATATATATATATATATATATATATATATATATATATATATATATATATATAAAGCCTAGTCTTTAAGTGACAGAATTTGTGAAAAAACTATGATTTTCTCATACGAGGCTCTGGTAATTCTAAACATTCTCAGAAACTAAACAGTATAGAAGTTAAGTTACATTACTCACTTCCTTACCAACTTTATTGGATAATAAGATACTTACATTTTTATTATTACATTTAATTACATTAGATACAATGGTTGACAGTGAAAAAAGAATGAAAATAATTCTTTCATCTTGGCATTTGTAATGAATGTCTCCAACCTTGCATGAAGATCCTTTTAAGATGCTTCTTCTTTTTCCTATATATTTTTTTCCAGCAAAGATTAAAGTTCTCATCAGAGTCAACTTCATGGTCATAAAGCTCTTCAGAAACAATATGGTCCCAATCAGGCATGAAAGTGGCATTGTTAAACTTGAGCCACACTGTGTATCTATAGCGATGTGTCCTCATAGAATAGCCCATGACCTTAATGTCACGTAGACGAGGTTGGTCAGTGTCAGGGTCTACAGAAGGGTGGAGGCCGGGTCGAGGGTACTGACTAAATGCAGCTTTCTTCCCTTGTAAGTTACCTGCTGCCTTTACACTGCTCATACCTTTGCTATAGATGTCATGATGTTTTCTTTCTAGTTGTGTGACATTAGAATATTTGCTAAGATCAAAGTCCCATGCTTTCTTGATGAGAGGAGACAGGCTACTACCCTCAGTACAAACCTTAATCTTCCTTGAATCATCAGGACAAGGAAATAGAGCTGGTATTCCAGCCAGGTCTACCATTGTTGGGAACAGATCAACAAGCTCTACCAGACCATTATTCACCTGAAGAATACTATTGTTCAGGAATAAAGACTTCCCAGCTTTATTTTTCCAAGAGGAACTCATTTCTGGAATATCTGACAAGCTTGATTTCAAGTGTGATTTGTATATAGTAGTAAACTTCAACCTGTCAAATGAAGACTGCAGAGAAATGGTGTTTGTCTTCTTAAATATTTTGCTAAAACCAGTGAACAGAGAGGCTGATTGGTGGTTTAATCTAGCAACTATAAAAGGGACTCTTGTTGCAACTTCAAAATTGCTGAACTTTGACCATTCCTGATGCTCACCAAGAGCCCAGCCTGTAATAGAAAGAGACATAATGTACAGTACTTCAAATTTAGCTGTAAAAACATGTAAGTATGATCAATAAGAACATCACATCTCCATAAGAAAATTCAGTCCTCACCATGGTCTCCAATGAGAGCAACAATAGTGTCTGGAAAAAGACTGCTGACTGTAGCTAGAAGATCACCCACAAGAGAATCTGTATATGTTGTGGCAGCATAGTATCCTTGCCTTATGTATCTAGAAGACAAAATACAAGGAAATCAGTAAAATGAAACTTACGATATGTAATACAAATGTTTTACTTTGCAATACCCATTACTGATTCCCCTTCTATCTCGAGTAATGATGGTATCTTGAGTAATAGATATTTTATACCCTCTTCTTTTATTGCATTTACTGACAGAACCCACTAACATACTTTTAATTCATATAAACTTGTCCCTATGCTTTAGATTAAAACCTTCTCTACTATCTTACTCATAACAGTGTAAAAAATATATATATATTGCTTGCTAAAGGGACTTGATCCTATGATAGAAATATTTAATTACCACATCTAAAGTATTTTCTCTGTAGGATTCATTATCATGCTGATAATCATAAAACTTTAAAATAGATGTTATAATTGTAAAGGAAAATTAATAAAAAATAATTTCTCATAATATGAAGAGGAATACACAATTGGGGAGATAAGCTGTGGTCACTGTGATAGAACAAATAATCTTGCAAATTCTCTCTCTCTTTAAGGTGATACTCAGGAAGCTTTAGGGGATATAAGAATGCCATTGGTTGCAAGAAGATACAATTTGTGTCATCTTGAAAGAAAGAATTAAGCAATGCCATCACATAAACCAGCATGCCCTTAGTAGAAGCACAACACTATCATGACATTATTATTAACATCAAACTTCATTAGTGTCTTTGTTAACTAAACATCATGAAACCTGCCTGTCTGAGTATTCTTGTTTACCATTTGCTGCTAAGCACATACAAGTGTTGCAAATTGAGCATAGAATGGGTCTCATACACAAGCATAATTCCTGCAAATGGGTGAAGATTTATTTTGAAAGTACTTCAAACACCAGGCACTTCATGAATGTTCAGAGGATCATTAATTTCAAGGCCAGATACACTTGCTTTGATTACTAGAGACTATGTGCATTTAAATTTATATGAATGCTTTTACACAGACTTAGGAAAGCAAGATGCAGAGGAATTTATCATACACTAACCTTGCATAAGAATCTGGCATAGGACCATATGGAAAGGATACATTAAGCGCACTTATGTCATGTCGTCGTCTGAGATCGTTCCAGGGATTCCAAGCGACTGTAGGCAAACCTGGAGGTCGCTTCCTGTTTGGGGCAAGTGGCATGTTTGCAATGGGATACGCATCTGAAAGTTTTGCAGATGAAAGCTTTAAAAGTTAATGAATGTCATTTAATTATAAATATCCCCTATAAGTGAATAATGCATTGCAACAAGAAATCTATATAAAAAAGTTGAGGTGTTCTTAAACAATATATACTATATAACAGTCCATTTACAGACTCACAGAAAGCTGGAGCCAAAATTACTTAAACTATATTATAGAGTAAATACTTTTGACAGATGTGCAGTGCAAAACTATGGTAGAAATACTATAAGATATTAAAAGACTTTTACTATGTGCTCTGTCATATTTAAAATTATTAGAATTAACAGTAAGTAAATGAATTTTTATGGCATATAATTTTCAATAACCTAGTCATTTACAAAATTATTTATGTATCTTTATGAACTTATTAAAAGAAAAATAAATATTTATATTTTACACATTCACTAACCCAAGAACTCCAATGGAAACTTCAGAGGAATGTGAGGTTTATGATAGCCAACAGCTAGGAAAAAATTTTGTTTGTCATTATCACTCTTGGATTCTTGTTTTAGCGCCCACTTTCGTAACCAGGAAGTGGCGAATTCTGTACTCTGTATGTCAGGCAATGATCCACCTGGCTGCTGTTCAACCTGCAATGCATTAAACATATTTAGTATCTTCTGACCTTTTGGAAATTTGTGAACATCTTAATAGCATAGTTGGGTCATTGCCCATTGATGAAGAGTAAGATCAGTTGCTAGAAATGCAGAGGCACCTTTTACAAGAGGATTCTTTTTTGATTGGACAAAACAACCTGAAGCTAGATATATATTTTCACTTCTGCTTACGCATATAATTTCTGGTCTTTTAATCATGTCTTTTAATCATCTGTAGGATTCATGTGGAACAAATATTAAATGAAACAACAAAGGGAAGAACAAGAAAGCAAAAAAATATTCTGAAGCCTTTTTGTATTGCATTTTCAGGGTATATGCCCTGAAGATGCAATACTGTGAAAGGCATTCAGCATATTCATGTCTTTTCTTCTTCTCTTCACTGTTTTATTCATAGTCATATGCACTCTAACTAGTCTTGTCAAGTAATTATGAAAAGCACATTTGCCTATTAGACCAAAGAGGATGAAGAATGTTAATAGTCTATAACAAACAATTCTATGACTGGTATGAGGGTTTACTTTAGTACTAACTCTTTGCAGGACTCTGGTACAGCATCTACCCCAAATGTTCCCAAACTGGGTACACATTCCCCGAAACTGAGGTACACAAACCCCTAAGGTGGGTGGGCTGGTGGTGTCTGTGGTGGTGTAGGTTGTAAAGAGCTGTGGTAACCAGATAGGTGGTACTGATGAGGTGGTATTGATAATTAGGGTGGTAACAACTGTGATGCTGGGATAAATGATGGTATGGTGATGTTACACAGAAGCAGATACAATTAAAATTACTGAGATGTCTGTGAAGTTTGTATTGCAGAACCTTTAAGAATGCATAGTTGAATAAAGCTCAGAAAAACACTAATCTAGCCTTATCACTTTTTGACATTTTACCCCCAACCCATTAACAGATCATGGTCGAACAAATGCTTTTTGATACCATTGTTAAAATCCTTATATGATTTACTTCTACTGTAAAAAAAAAAAAGGAAAATGTCACAAAACAGTAATCATATTGTGATGACAATATATTATATTCACTGGCTGAAATACAGATCTTTCCTCTTTCATTATCATTATCATTATCATTCATATTATTATTATTGTTACCATTATCATCATTACTACTATTATTATTGTTACCATTATTATCATTACTACTATTATTATTGTTATTATCATTACTATTATCATCATTATTATTAACACTATCAATATTATTATCATTATCATCAATATTATTATCTTTATCATCATCATCATTATCATTATTATTATCATTATTATTACCATTATTTTTCATTATTAATATTATTATTGTTATTGTTATCATTATCATCATTATTAATATTATAATTATTTTATTATTATCATCATCATTATTATTATCATTATTATTATCATTATATTATATCATTATCATTATCATTATCATTATTATCCTCTTTATTATTATCATTATTATCATCGTCATTATTATCATTATTATCATCGTCATTATTATCATTATCATTATTATCAATACCATTATTACAGCTATTATTATCCTAATCATTACTATTATTACTATTGCTACTATTATCATCAGTGGTATTATTACCATTATTGTTAGCATTATTGTAATCATCATCATCATCATTATTATTTTTATCATTATCATCATTATCATCATCATTAATATCATTATCATCATTATTATCATCATCATTACTATCATTATCGTTATCATCACTATTCAATGGTCACTCTCAAGAAGTGAGTTACTTTTTCATGACTACAATTTCAATGCCTTTCAAAAGAGAAATATTTGGCAGTTCCATTTAAATCCATTCCATTTAAACCTATCACAGTTACATTTATAAGTGTTGAACAGCTGATTCGTAATAGGCCAGCCTACAAGCAAGCGAATAGTACTTGCCATCAACTAGGTACCTGAATATACAGCAAATTTCCTTCCCAGGTATGGTGCACATTGAAGGAAAGATGGCTAAACTTCCCGCAAAAGTCTCCTTTATCACCCAACTCATACATAACCCAACTGAACAATTTAGGATGAAACAACTGTTTACTACAGCAGACAAAAAAATAACAATTAAAAATAATAATACTAAAATAATAATAATAATATTTATAATAAATAATAATCAATGAGAAAATACCCACTTTGTGTGAACATGAAGCTCTAAATCTTGCCGTCCTTTTGGGGTTAAGGAGTTACCTACAGCTTCAACATATTACATTTTCTATTATTTACATGTGAATATTTTGTCTTTGAGGTGACCCATTAATATTTGTAAATATTGCAATGACTCTCTTCAATACTCTTTTGCTATTAAAAACTTTCTGGACTCTAAATTTTTTTACCTACCTACTGATATTAAAATTTTCAGTAATCATACACATAAATTAAGTCATAACTTTCACACCAGGTAAAAGTAATACCTGAACAGGACAATAGATGTTGGTGTACAATCTGCCATCGGCACCTAAGCACACTGGGTCCTGTTTATAAGCTTGTGTAGGTGGATGATAAGGTGTCTCAGACCAGCTATATGGTTGGTCATCACTTTTGTTACTCACAATACCTATAAGCAGAGACAAAAAAAAACTGTCATGTTTTCAATTCCAAAATTCTCATGTAAGCCAGCTACTAGACTGGCAACAAAAACTGTTTGAAAGAATGTTAATGGTAAATCCAGCCTTACCTCTGTGGCCTATATATATATATCCCTACCCCCTCCCCTACAAAAATCAAGACGTGTGTGATCATCCTCATCAAGAAAAAAGATGTTCCATGTCACAGCCCTATCCTCAAAAACATTTCTCTGAGTACTCAAAGGATGTAGATATTGTAATAATAGATTTACAGATATTTCATTGGATGTATATCTTAAATAAACAAATATGCACTAAAATTATTTGAAACATTTACTTTCTAAAACATTCCTACTGAATTGCAAATTTCATGGACTTCATATAACCCTTTATTAGACATGCAATACAGTCAATCGAAGAACCTTTTCAAACATATTCAATGTCTAAGGTATCTATTTTCATTTGAAATGTATTTCTTGGGTATTAAGTTAATACATGAAACCAAGAACCCTGCTTATGTGCTGTAATCATATATCCAAAAGTAATCTGGAAAAGTAAAAATATGAGAGTTTAACCCATTGACATTACGATGGCAAGAATGCATGCCATGTCCACTGTGATGTTTTGTTTATTTGACTGTCTTTACACATAGATGGCTCCACAAGTGCTTAATCACTATGAGATCAGTTACTCGTCCAACCTAGCTCACTTGTTTTTAGATTTTTTTTTTAATTCTTAAAAAAAAAAAAAAATATATATATATATATATTGTTAATATTATTGCTAATAATATTATGAT
>NC_061857.1:8734380-8769380 GCF_019202785.1 Penaeus chinensis
GAGAATGATTGAGAGAGAGAGATTGATTGAGAGAGAGAGATTGAGAGAGAGAGTGATTGAGAGAGAGAGATTGATTGAGAGAGAGAGAGAGATTGATTGAGTGAGGGAGAGATTGATTGAGAGAGAGAGATTGATTGAGAGAGAGAGAGAGAGATTGAGAGATTGATTGAGAGAGAGAGAGATTGATTGAGAGAGAGAGAGATATTGATTGAGAGAGAGACTGATTGAGAGAGAGAGAGAGAGATTGATTGAGAGAGAGAGACTGATTGAGAGAGACAAAAACTGATTGAGAGCGAGAGAGACTGATTGAGAGAGAGAGAGAGACTGATTGAGAGAGAGAGAGACTGAGAGAGAGAGAGAGACTGATTGAGAGAGGGAGAGAGACTGATTGAGAGAGAGAGACTTATTGAGAAAGAGAGAGATTGATTGAGAGAGAGAGAGACTGATTGAGAGAGAGAGAGACTGATTGAGAGAGGGAGAGAGACTGATTGAGAGAGAGAGAGAGACTGATTGAGAGAGAAAGAGACTGATTGAGAGAGAGAGACTGATTGAGAGAGAGAGAGAGACTGATTGAGAGAGAGAGAGAGACTGATTGAGAGAGAGAGAGACTGATTGAGAGAGAGAGAGAGACTAATTGAGAGAGGGAGAGAGACTGATTGAGAGAGAGAGACTTATTGAGAGAGAGAGAGATTGATTGAGAGAGAGAGAGAGACTGATCGAGAGAGAGAGAGAGAGACTGATTGAGAGAGAGAGAGAGAGAGACTGATTGAGAGAGGGAGAGAGACTGATTGAGAGAGAGAGATTGATTGAGAGAGAGAGAGATTGAGAGAGAGGGGGTCGACAGACAGACATGTGTTAGAGTTGCAAGAAACAGCAAACGGAGCCTTATTTTGGATGACTTGCTTTTACAGATATAAGCATCTCAAGTGGTCTCAGTGATTTGGACATGAGTCATAAGACTTTTTGCTTGTGGAATATAGACGTTGAGAAAACAAAGGGTAGTTCTATGCTATTTTTTTTTCCAGTTTATTGATTTTGAGGAAGTAGATCTGCACTGGAGGATATATTCGTCTACTTTCGACTTTGACTGTTTTCTGAACTTTATCTCTTTATCGTCCATTATTTGCTGATCCATTATTATCACTGTTAGGATAATTGCTAATGCTATCGTCCTTTCTGTCGCTAGCGTCATGTACAGAGCGATACTGTCAACAGAATTCTACCTACCATAATTCCGGTCTTGTTTTCCCAGTGACCTCTTCATCCTCTCGGGCGACAGTGACCTGGGCTTCCACGGGGTCAAAACACCATGTCTGACCGAAGACGTTTTTCCAACTCCATTCGCCTCTTTCCGAATATTCTCTCGAACCAGTGCTCCTTCGGGCGACCTTCCGAAGGCGTCGCGGCTCAGGACGGCGAGAAGCAAGGCGAGAAGGGCGTGCGTGTCCATGCTTGGCGTGACCTGAAGGATATGGACGGAGAAAGATTTTTTTTTTTTTTTTTTGGGGGGGGGGGTGAGGGGGGAAGGGTGTTCCAGTCCTCGCGCATACGAACGGAAATGTGGAAAAGCCAGAAACACGGTTTAATATACATCTATATATATATGAATGGTGAAAACACTACCGTGTTGATACTATGGTTTCTGAATCTACCTGGATGGAATCCAGGTGGATTCCGAAACTGTTGTCTCATTTTCAATGAATCTAGTTTTACATTGTGGGTTTTTCTACTATCTATATATATATGTATACATATATATATATATGTGTGTGTGTGCGTGTTTGTGTGTGCATGTGTGTGTGTTGGGGGGGAGGGGGTATACACACACTTATACACGGGCGATATTCATTCTCATTTATACCTTTTCTATATTTGTCAACATGAATGCGGTTCATATATATACATATATACATATACATTATATATATATATATATATATATATATATATATATGTGTGTGTGTGTGTGTGTGTGTGTGTGTGTGTGTGTGTGTGTGTGTGTGTGTGTGTGTGTGTGTTTGTGTATATTAGTTGCTGTCCGTGCGTGCATATATGCAAAATGGGACTCACTCCTTCAAACGAGGAAAATCTTATTACCACAAAATCGCAATACAACAAACTTGCTCACTGCCTGGGATGGAACTGTGCGCCTCACCTCGTGACCCGCCTGTGGAGTGTTCCGAAGACTTTCACTTTTCAGAGTGGATGCATTCGGCCACATAACAAAGCGGTATATCTAAAAGTACATATCCAAAATCCATCGAATTTAGGTATATTCCTATCCAGTACTTGTAATAATCTGATTAATTATTCTTGATAATGCATAACAGTATGCCAATAGAACAAGGTTACAAACGAGTGAATCGCCAGTGTCAACTCACATTCGAAACACATGTCCCGTGGATGTATTAACAAGTGTCTCGAATGCAGGAGTCGAAAATGTTATTTGAAACATTGGCAATCTATTTTGGAAGGTGAGGTAAGAGGAAAATAATATATAATACACGTAACCTATCTATTTTACAATTATTGTAACTGAGTGATTATTATTGATTACTCTTTTTTTTTTTTTTTTTTTTTTAGCCACTATTAACAATAATAATAATGGTAATAAATAGATAAATAAGTCATGTGAACAAGTTCTAGGAAAGGAACTCGGGCCTTGAATTGTATTGATAATGATGCCGTGCTTTCCAATGTCCGAAAACAGTAAGAATATGCGTCATCGTACAACTCCCCATCTGTGTGAGTGTATACACACACACACACACACACACACACACACACACACACACACACACACACACACACACACACACACACACATATAATTACAAGATGGAACGTTCCGCCAAGCGCCACATGGAATCTAACCTTGCTCTGAAACTAGCCTTCGACTCTCGTTCATCCTCGTGAAAAGAGCAAGAGTCGACGACTGCTTCAAGGCAAGACCAGTTGTGTCACGTTGCACTGAGCAGAGCGTGGGTTATTCCGAGTCGTCATCTTGGAATACTTAAAAAATATGAATTCGTAAGCTTAATGACACATATATCTCTCCACACCGCACGCACACACAATTCTTTATCTGACTGTATATCCATCTATCTATATGTATAGATAGATATATAGCTACATAGATATATACATAGGTATAGATATAGATGGGATTTTTTTTGGTATTATCATAAAAAAAAAAAAAAATGCATTATACGTAATCCTAACAAACAAAATGATTATGTTAGGTATGGTTATGGCAAATAATTAAATCAATAACATTGAACATTTCTACACTCAATATCAACAATGATATGTACGAGTAAAAAGTGTCTTACATTCAATCCCAATAATGATATTGTGTAAAAAAAAAAAAATAATAATAATAAAAAAAAAAGATAAACACCTAATATCAGCAATGATATATGTACGTAGAAAATACAGTCCGAAATAGACGTCTTGTCGAATGGCTGGACTGTGTTAGAGCATTCGCACCTTCTAGCACACATTCGGACCCGAGGGAAGAAGACAATGTATAAAACAATTACATGAAAAAGAATATATTTATATGTAAAATGTGGTACGTGTAACGTATCTGCGTGTTCTTATCATTCATCCCGTTAAATGCGCTTAGCGTGGTTCATTTGTTGTCTTTTACTATAAATATTACCCCCGCAAAAATGCGGGAATATGTCTGCATCGTCTGCGCATTTATTTATATATATATTTTTTTTATGTATAAATCCCTAACACTTGATACATTGCTTGTTGGTTCGTGGTCGCAACCAAACGTGGGATCATCGAAATTTATTCCGACATGCAAAAGTTTTAAGAAAAAAAAAAAGTCAATAGAAAACCATATGCTGATATGAATTTTAATTACATACAAAAGGTTATGGAAGATTCACATAAAATGGAAAGGGTATCAGATTCTGCATATATATATATATATATATATATATATTTATATATATATACACACACGCACAGACATGTTTTATATATATATATATATATATACATATACATACATATATATATATATATATATATATATATATGTGTGTGTGTGTGTGTATGTGTGTGTGTGTATGTGTGTGTGTGTGTGTGTGTATGTGTGCGTGTAAGAGTAGGAGAACAGCCACAATAAGAAATGAAACAGATCACAACGTTTCGAACTCTTCCTGATCAGAGAAATAAATAACCGAAATTTCGGTTACTCACTCACCTGATGAGGAACTCTTGACGAGTTCGAATCGTTACAACTTAGTATGATTTCTTATTGCGCTCGTTTTCCAATTCATCTTTATCAACACGTTCTGTGTTTGTGCTCATATATATATATATATATATATATATATGTGTGTGTGTGTGTGTGTGTGTGTGTGTGTGTACATATATATATATATATATATATATATATATGAGCACAAACACAGAACGTGTTGATAAAGATGAATTGGAAAACGAGCACAATAAGAAATCATACTAAGTTGTAACGATTCGAACTCGTCATGTATACTACGGTTTTCCTACCGTAGTATACATCATCCGTTGCAGGTCGGGTCAACAATTCGATGCAGGATATCCAGGCCTCCACTTCCCTGTTAGACTGTAGAACTAGGGAGGCTGGGATCCTCGCCCTAGAGAAGAGGAATTTCATCCCGCCCGCTCAGATCAGGAGGCGCAGCGACAGCAACGGCAGGATAAGAGGCCAAAGTAAGTGGAAATGCTGGACCCTGGTGAGGTGTTGGGTGCAGAGGAGGCGGCTGTATTCCTGTATTCTAACGGCTGCACATGTGGAAGACTGCGGCAGGGACGATGACACAGGTTGTACGCCAACAGGCAGTGGCCGTCGATATTACAGGCGAGTAGGTCTTAGCTGATTGGTGATGACAGCTTGACTGGTTCAGGGGGCAGGAAGGCGTGAGGCAGCAAAACTCACAATACACAGACACACTCAGTCACTCTTGAGATCAGGCGCCAAAGTCCTTCACTAGTGTACCTGCAAAATGCAAATAATAAAAATGATAAAACGTTAAAATCAAATGTAAAACGGTGAAATCTTAAAATATCCATACAAAAAATACGTAAAATCCATTGTTAAACACATGCATGTGTGTGTTCATGTATGTGTATCTGTGTGTATCTATCTATCTATCTATCTATCTAGTATATATACACAATATGTGTATATATATATTCTTACATATACATACACACATACACGCATACACACACACACACACATATATGTGTATATATACAGTTTATATACAGTGTATATATATATATATATATATTTATATATATCTCGTGTATATATATATATATGTATATACATATATATACATATATGCATATATATAAACATATATACCCATATATAAATATATGTATACACATACATAAACATATACATAAACATATATATATATACACATATATATACATATATATATATAAACACACACACACACATATATATATACATATATTTAAACATAAATATATTTATATATTTTTTTTACTTATGTTTTCGGATATGAATCTGAAAACAGGTTCAGACATGACCTTGACTCCCACGGGGTCAAGGCATCCGTGTGTCTTCTGAAGATGACTTTCTACAACCTTTTAGATGTTGGCCGTTCGGTCCAACACCCCTTTGGTACTTGTTCCGGAGGCGTTGTGGCTAAAGAGGACGTCCGTACTGCACTGTTCGTTTTACATTTTGCTGTTATTTTAGTGTTGTTGTTTAGCTAGGATATATATATATATTGTAAGATTCTGTTGTATTTCTGAAATAATATAGCATATTTAGTAACTTTCAACCTTCTAACATAAATTCTAAGTTTAATAAGCTCCCCCCAAACTCATGAATTAGAATTTGTTAAAAAAAAATCGTTACATCCTTATCCGCAATCGATATAGTAAACTACTATAAGTATATGCAAAGAGTATTACTGCTGAAAGTACTTTAATAATATGACGTTGGGTAGGTTTACATATATATATACACATAGGCAAAAATAAGTGCATAGATGAAACAGAAATAACTGAAACTAACGAATAACATTAATACATACAAAACATTTAGGTTCCTGCACTATGTTAGAACTTTCCCCAGCTCTCATGTACCGATGATACATTCCATATGTTAATGCCATCGGAACCTACGATTTTGCTTAATATGGTTTTACTGCATGCAATGTATACTGTTATAGTGCGTTCAATCTGGACTTAAATGAGGCGCTCCCCTCTTCGAGGTATAATCATACTGTTAGCAGGGCAATATCACGATCGAAAATTGATAACAATATTTCATTTAATTTTGGTAATAGTAATTCTTCTTAACTTGCAGTTTCCACTAACTATAATCAAATTTCGCATACCTTAGGTCAATCATTAAAAAAATGAAGGATAAGGAAGTAGTAAAAGCATTTATTTGAATTACAAAAATAACTGCAGTGTAAATGTCCTTAAAGCATATTTTCATTATGCAGTAAGTGTTATTACGTTACTGGATTATAGGTTAAAAAGGGGTATAGCCTCCAATACATCCAGGTATGGTAACGTGAAGCGATATGATAAATGTGTATACATGGCTCCTCTTCCAATGTCTTGGACCTTGGAATTTATTCACACACACACACACACACACACACACACACACACACTAACCTTTGAGTCATTATCTTTTTTTTTATTACGTGTGTAATATTACTCTATAGTATATCGATATATGAGCACAGAACTTCAGTGGTTGGAATTTTTTTTTTTTTTTGTGTCAACGGAAATAAATGCCTCAGCTCATTTTATTTTTTACCTGTTAATAGAAAGCAATTTAAATTTTACAGAGAGAGAGAGAGAAAGAGAGAGAGATAGATAGAGAGAGAGAGAGAGAGAGAGAGGGAGAGAGAGGGAGGGATGGAGGGAGAGAGAGAGAGAGAGTGAGAGAGAGTGAGAGAGGGAGAGAAATAGAGAGAAAGAGAGAGAGAGAGAGAGAGAGAGAGAGAGAGAGAGAGAGAGAGAGAGAGAGAGAAAGAGAGGATGACTGAGACTAGTTTGAGACTAGATATTCACATTCTTGGATTTATGGAATAGTACCTACTTCCTCAAATGGTGTTTGTAAATACGCTTGGATGATGTTATTTCTTATTCCCGCTGTGGCAGAGACCCATAGATGCGTATGTTATTACAGTAGATTCTTTTGTAGTACTATTTCAATATATATATATATACATATATATGTATATGTATATATATATATATATACTTTTTTATCATTATAATCATCAACTACGATATCACCATTACCCTCGTTATCATGTCATTATTAAATATCATACTTAACAGCAGCATAGTGAACGGGAAATACACTTTAGATTTACCGTTATTGCTTGCTAGGCTCGTATCACAAGATCACAAGCAGACAAGCAGTACATGCACTTCTGCTTTTAATTTACAGCTCTGACCGCTCCTGCGACCCTTTGCTCACTCTAAATTATCGCTTCTCCACCTTTCTGCGCTTTACCTGCAGACTGTGTAGAGAAATGTCACGGTACTTTGTTTAGCATGTTGTACTCGTAAGTGTAAACAGATGTTATCATCTCCGATTTCACTATATCGCTTCACCCATGTAGACACGTTTCTGCCTGATGTGATTTTTTTTTTTATAAAAAGGCCACTGTTTTGCATGTATAAAAATGTCACATTTCCTGGGTCATTCCACAGAGCAATATTTTAATTACACAAGACGAAATAACGTGTGCAAGCAGGGAGAACTCACACCTGCAATGTGCTTTTGAGGAAATAGTGTGGTCGCCTCACTTTCTCTTATCTTAACCTGAGAATGCAACTTTGCATACACATACGCAATCACTCACATATACATACTTACATGCACACACACAGATACAACATACATATACACACACACATACACACACACACACATATACGCACACACATACACATCTACTAAATAGATTCCATGAACTTTGAAAGTGCTAGTTTGCTTCGACAAACAGTAGATAAAGCAAGCAAGGTTCTAATTCCTGATGCCTTTGCCTGTTATATTTGTTGCCTTTGATCTGCCTTTCATCTCTTTCCCAGGCTCAGAAAAAGCCTCTACGTCTGGAGATATACATGCGTGCGTGCGTGCGTGATTGTGTGTGTGTATATGTGTGTAAACGAATAAAATGTATGAGAATAAAGAAGTTTGTTTACCAGTTATATTAGTGAGTAATGATTAATGAGTAATCATGGTACGTTTTCATTTAAAAATGCGATTCGTTCTTTGTTATTTATGTTATTATTTAATTATTATTCGTATTGTCGTCATTTTTTATAATGGTTACTTTTTATCCTTGTCATTATTATTTTATAATGATGATAATGATATTAATGACCATGATCATGATGGTACTAATAATCATTATAATGAAAAAGATAACAATAATGATAACATTATTATCATAATTATAAATTCTACCACTGCTACTACCCCTACTGTATCTACTACCTTCATCATTTTTCATTGCCATCATCATTATCATCCCTATTATCATCACTATCATTATCATTATCCTTCTTATTATTCGTCCTGATTGATAAAATTGGGAGCTGTTTCTAACTGGTGGGCGTACAGGCAATAGACAAAGGGCGTCAGGGATCCCTAATCCAACGTGCATAATAACCCTGGGATAACCACTGACTAAATGAACACAACAAAACAGCAAGAACTGAATTCGCCTAAATTTGACGAGTGAACTTGGGATCAGGTCTGACCACAGCGAAGTTCAACAGAGTGATGACACATGGAAGAATTAATAAGAAAAAAATAGCTTACTCATTAAACAGCTGATTCTAGTTCCCGCCTGTCCGGGCTGACACACTGACTCAACAAGAAATTCCTTCAAAAAGAACAGTTTAATAGAAAACAAAATAGATCGGAATGTTCTCCGATCAACAATCGGCATAAAGCGAAATTATTACTCACAAGCAGGAAAGCAAAGAAGCAGCTATCGGTACAACAAACCCTTCCCCCCTCCCTCTGCACCACATCCCAGCCTACCTTTTAGTGAAAGTCACATTACCCTGGATGGAAGTCACATCACGATGGATGGAAGTCACATCACCATGGATGGAAGTCACATCACCATGGATGGAAGTCACATCACCATGGATGGAAGTCACATCACCATGGATGGAAGTCACATCACCATGGATGGAAGTCACATCACCATGGATGGAAGTCACATCACCATGGATGGAAGTCACATCACCATGGATAGAAGTCACATCACCATGGATGGAAGTCACATCACCATGGATGGAAGTCACATCATGGATGGAAGTCACATCACCATGGGTAGAAGTCACATCACCATGGATGGAAGTCACATCACCATGGATAGAAGTCACATCACCATGGATGGAAGTCACATCACCATGGATGGAAGTCACATCATGGATGGAAGTCACATCACCATGGGTAGAAGTCACATCACCATGGATGGAAGTCACATCACCATGGATGGAAGTCACATCACCATGGATGGAAGTCACATCACCATGGATGGAAGTCACATCACCATGGATGGAAGTCACATCACCATGGATGGAAGTCACATCACCATGGATGGAAGTCACATCATGGATGGAAGTCACATCACCATGGATAGAAGTCACATCACCATGGATGGAAGTCACATCACCATGGATGGAAGTCACATCATGGATGGAAGTCACATCATGGATGGAAGTCACATCACCATGGATAGAAGTCACATCACCATGGATGGAAGTCACCATGGATGGAAGTCACATCACCATGGATGGAAGTCACATCACCATGGATGGAAGTCACATCACCATGGATGGAAGTCACATCACCATGGATGGAAGTCACATCACCATGGATGGAAGTCACATCACCATGGATGGAAGTCACATCACCATGGATGGAAGTCACATCACCATGGATAGAAGTCACATCACCATGGATGGAAGTCACATCACCATGGATGGAAGTCACATCACCATGGATGGAAGTCACATCATGGATGGAAGTCACATCACCATGGGTAGAAGTCACATCACCATGGATGGAAGTCACATCACCATGGATAGAAGTCACATCACCATGGATGGAAGTCACATCACGATGGATGGAAGTCACATCATGGATGGAAGTCACATCACCATGGGTAGAAGTCACATCACCATGGATGGAAGTCACATCACCATGGATGGAAGTCACATCACCATGGATGGAAGTCACATCACCATGGATGGAAGTCACATCACCATGGATGGAAGTCACATCATGGATGGAAGTCACATCACCATGGATAGAAGTCACATCACCATTGATGGAAGTCACATCACCATGGATGGAAGTCACATCATGGATGGAAGTCACATCACCATGGGTAGAAGTCACATCACCATGGATGGAAGTCACATCACCATGGATGGAAGTCACCATGGATGGAAGTCACATCACCATGGATGGAAGTCACATCACCATGGATGGAAGTCACCATGGATGGAAGTCACATCACCATGGATGGAAGTCACCATGGATG
Source organism: Penaeus chinensis (assembly GCF_019202785.1). Classification (NCBI taxonomy): domain Eukaryota; kingdom Metazoa; phylum Arthropoda; class Malacostraca; order Decapoda; family Penaeidae; genus Penaeus; species Penaeus chinensis. The sequence goes on from NC_061857.1 coordinate 8,744,967, forward strand.
GAAGTCACATCACCATGGATGGAAGTCACCATGGATGGAAGTCACATCACCATGGATGGAAGTCACATCACCATGGATGGAAGTCATCATGGATGGAAGTCACATCACCATGGATAGAAGTCACATCACCATGGATGGAAGTCACATCACCATGGATGGAAGTCACCATGGATGGAAGTCACATCACCATGGATGGAAGTCACCATGGATGGAAGTCACATCACCATGGATGGAAGTCACATTACCATGGATGGAAGTCACATTACCATGGATGGAAGTCACATTACCTTGGATGGAAGTCGCATCACCATGGATGGAAGTCACATCACCATGGATGGAAGTCACATTACCATGGATGGAAGTCACATCACCATGGATGGAAGTCACATCCCCATGGATGGAAGTCACATTACCATGGATGGAAGTCACATCACCATGGATGGAAGTCGCATCACCATGGATGGAAGTCACATCACCATGGATGGAAGTCACATTACCATGGATGGAAGTCACATTACCATGGATGGAAGTCACATTACCATGGATGGAAGTCACATTACCTTGGATGGAAGTCGCATCACCATGGATGGAAGTCACATCACCATGGATGGAAGTCACATTACCATGGATGGAAGTCACATCACCATGGATGGAAGTCGCATCACCATGGATGGAAGTCACATCACCATGGATGGAAGTCGCATCACCATGGATGGAAGTCACATTACCTTGGATGGAAGTCACATCCCCATGGATGGAAGTCACATCACCATGGATGGAAGTCACATCACCATGGATGGAAGTCACATCACCATGGATGGAAGTCACATCACCATGGATGGAAGTCACATCACCATGGATGGAAGTCACATCACCATGGATGGAAGTCACATCACCATGGATGGAAGTCACATCACCATGGATGGAAATCACATCACCCTGGATGGAAGTCATATTACCCTGGATGGAAGTCACATCACCCTGGATGGAAGTCACATCACCCTGGATAGAAGTCACATCACCTTGGATGGAAGTCATATTACCCTGGATGGAAGTCACATCACCCTGGATGGAAGTCACATCACCCTGGATGGAAGTCACATCACCCTGGATGGAAGTCACATCACCATGGATGGAAGTCACATCACCATGGATGGAAGTCACATCACCATGGATGGAAGTCACATCACCATGGATGGAAGTCACATCACCATGGATGGAAGTCACATCACCATGGATGGAAGTCACATCACCATGGATGGAAGTCACATCACCATGGATGGAAGTCACATCACCATGGATGGAAGTCACATCACCATGGATGGAAGTCACATCACCATGGATGGAAGTCACATCACCATGGATGGAAGTCACATTACCATGGATGGAAGTCACATCACCATGGATGGAAGTCACCATGGATGGAAGTCACATCACCATGGATGGAAGTCACTATGGATGGAAGTCACATCACCATGGATGGAAGTCACCATGGATGGAAGTCACATCACCATGGATGGAAGTCACCATGGATGGAAGTCACCATGGATGGAAGTCACATCACCATGGATGGAAGTCGCATTACCCTGGATGGAAGTCACATTACCCTGGATGGAAGTCACATTACCATGGATGGAAGTCACATCACCATTGATGGAAGTCACATTACCATGGATGGAAGTCACATCACCATGGATGGAAGTCACCATGGATGGAAGTCACATCACCATGGATGGAAGTCACCATGGATGGAAGTCACATCACCATGGATGGAAGTCACCATGGATGGAAGTCACATCACCATGGATGGAAGTCACCATGGATGGAAGTCACATCACCATGGATGGAAGTCACATCACCATGGATGGAAGTCGCATTACCCTGGATGGAAGTCACATTACCCTGGATGGAAGTCACATCACCATGGATGGAAGTCGCATTACCCTCAATGAAAGTCTTATTAACTTGCATATCTGTCCCATTACCCTGGATGAAAGTTTCATAACTCTTGGTGGAAGTTCCATTACTCTGGGTGAAAGGCCGATTGCCCAGGATGAAAGTCCCATCACCCTTAGTGAAAGTCTCATTACCCTGGATGAAAGCCCTGGGGGAAATTGGATGAGGCCCATTACCCTGCATAATTGTCCCATTATCCTTGATGGAATTCTCATAACTCTTGGTGGAAGTCCCATTGCTGCCCTGGTTGAAAGTTCCATTATCTTAGATGAAAGACCCATTACCCTGGATGAAAGTCCCATCACTCTGGATGAAAGTCCCATCACTCCGGATGAAAGTCCCATCAACCTGAATGAAAGTCCCATTATCCTTGGGGAAAGTCCCGTTACAATGGATGAAAGTCAATTACCATGAATAAATACCCCATTACCCTGGATGAAAGTCCCATTACAAGGAATAAAAGTCCCATTATCCTGGATGAAAGCCTATCGCCCTTGGTGAAAGTCCCATTACCTTTGGTGAAAGTCCTATTACCCAGGGAAGGGAGCTCGATACCTTGGTCCAAGGTTCCCTTTCACTCTGGGGTTATGAGCTTGCGCCAGTTGCGTGAGGGAGCTCCAGGGTTCCTCGTGGAAGGTCATTGTATTTGGCTCAAGGGTGGTAGCCAGATTATCCCCCGGACGTTGCGGGACCACGAGATGCCTTGGTTTGACGAGTTGTTTGGCTGCAGCGGACAGGAGGCAAAGGGCACGGCCGACCACAGTGGCTTTTATTATTATACTGACATTAATAATGATTATAATGATAATAATATTGATAATATTAATGGTAATGAAAATCATAATAATAACAATGATAATGAAAATAATAATAATAATGATAATGAAAATCATAAAAATAATGATAATAAAAATGATAACAATAATAATAACAACAGTAATAATAAATAAGTAGAACAATGACTACTACTAATTATAATAATACCAACTATGATATCAGTAATGATAACAATAGCAATTACTATAGTAAATTGATATTGATATTGATAACGATCACAAACAACATCTAAGAAAACCGGAGGGTCACACTGCAAGAATCTGACCCCGGTCGAGCAAAGGAGGCAACTTCTTCGTATTCCTGTCTCTCCCAAGTCTGACTAACGACTCTCGACGACCTACATCTCCCTCCTTGAGCAAGCCCCGTGACCTCGCCCCCTTCGCTCTACGCTACTCCAACGGGTGGAACCAAGCACCTGGCCTCGAGGGGAGTCGCCGTATACAAAGGGACACGTCCTCGACCCTGGCAGGCAGACACACAGCGACAGGCATGGAGACAGGCGGAGACAGATAGGGTCTAACTCGCAGCCAACGCGTCCTCGACATCCGGGGAGAAGGGGATCTCGCAACTTCTGTCATTTAACCACATCCTCTGTCTCGTTGTTAGTAATGGCAAAGCTGATAATAATAAGAACAATAATAATATTTGTCTAACAATAACAATAACGCTAATATCAATAATTATAATAATTATGATAATGCTGAGAACAATATAACACTAATGATTGAAAAAAAAATGTAATGATAAAAATAATGATGTTGATGTTGTTAACATTAATAATATCAGTAATAATAATAATTATACAAAATAATAACAATATAGGTAGTAATAATGACATTAATAATAATAATAACAAAAGCAATAATGGTAATGAACATAAGTTAAACAAGTCATTATAATAAAACGATAACCATGATTATGATAGAATACTAGTATTAATGATAATAGTATTAAGATTTTCATTAGTAAACATAAGCTTTTCATTTTCTTTTTTATCACGAAGATTTTCTCTGAAAACTGAATATATCATTTTCATGTCTAATCATTAGTTATTCATATAACCGGTAAAAAAATCATGCTCTTGCTTTATATATATATATATATATATATATATATATATATATATATATATATAACAAGCGCATGATTTGTTATATATATATTTACAGAGAGAGAGGGAGGGAGGGAGAGATAGGGAGATTAATCGCTTATGTATATACTCATTTCCTTCAATGTTTATTTCAAGGCGAAAAAAGCCTTTTTATCTGAATTTCGGAAAATTATAAAAGTTTTTGTGCTTTACCTTTCAGAACTCATAAAAAAAGATGGAATCTTGACAAACTAAAGAAATCTGTTCAGTAGATATTGATATATTTTAGGAATGTCTGTGTTTGTGAGCGAGTGCATAAATGGATGAAAGTGCGTACGTGTATAAATACATGAACGTGTGATTCCATCCATAAGTGCCATTTACATAGCTGGGTAACATTCCACAAGCCTAAGTAATGTTGAATATCAGTTTCACTCATCATATATAAAACATGGGTGAAACTGTGAATGGCTGGAAAACTAACTACATTGAAGATTACTGATGACTGGACACGTAGGTAACTGGTCTCAATATGGGTAACTAAACACAGTATGCACTGCCACACAAACTAGAACTGGACTCCGTGCGCCTCTGCAGGATGCGCCACACATGGAGATCCCCGCACACCCCCTCTTGTCCTTCGTACTTCTTAGTCGCGACGCCTTCGGAAGAAGTACCGGAGGAGAGTCGGACCGGAAGACCACCCGGGAAGAGGCTGTAGAAACGCCATCCTCGGAAGACGCAGATAAAGTCTTGATACGTGGGAGCCAAAGTCATGGCTGCCGGAGCGTAGAAAGAAACAACTCTGGATACAAAGCCGGAATCAAGGTTGGCGCCTAAACCTATTTCCGCTGGAGGTATATAGGCCTATGAAGGAGGGGAGGGGCGGTGGGTGAATCCAGGAAATTTAGAAGAGATGAGATCGTATACACATGCACACACAAGTAAATATATGTCTGTGTGTATTTTATACAAAAAGTAAGGGCGGGCATGGCTAATAGCAAATGACATTGATCACAGCAATAAGATCGACCTTAAAAAGAAATTACCGAGAATAATGGCGCTCTTCTTATTGTAAATCTTCTAATGCCTTATTTACAAGGAAACTAGACAGTATTAAGTAAATCTCCTAAATACCAAAATGAAGCTAACCATTTTGGATTTATGTGATATATCAAATATTCGTCCTTTTATCGTCCTTCAGATATAGCTAATTTTAATATTTGTGCATCCCTTACATTTAGAGGATGACATGCTTTCGATTACAGTAAGAATGTCATGAATCATGATTTGTTCGGTGAGCTAACTTGTAATTTGATGACTTGGAAAAATGGTCATTACCAGATATGATTCGGGTTGCTCTACCTGTGACATGCTACTTAAAGTGTCTATATGTGTATATAAATAAATAAATATATATATATATATATATATTTACCCACGAGGGTCGCTCATTAAAGACTTCCTCTGACCCATTTTACATGGAGGTGCAGGAATGAAACGTCATCCAGTTATTAGACTATGTAGATAGGTCCCACCAAGAGTGACACTTCTTCCATTGTCCACAGGTTGCATCTGAAGCCATGAAGTGAAATCAGAAATCAGTGTCTCATCATCTTGGAAACACTTGCCCTACAAAAAAGACTTCATGGACAGAAAGAGGTGAAAGTCAGATGGTTCAAAGTCAGGAGAATAAAGAGGATGAGAATTGATTTATTATTTAAAATTGTCTGCTGCGTTAACAGCTACGGACATCAGCGACGAACACTTTGTTACATTGAAATGTTCAAATATATGAAAAGTTAAAATGTATAAATAAATATATTAAAAATCAAAGCGTGAATATTAGGCTCTCATTGTATAATATTATTGCATAAACATTATGCATACTTAAATTTTATTGAAATTATTAGTCTTCTTAAGGAAACTTATAAACCCTTCTATGTCACCGTCTTCCCCCAATACATTTTTCAGTGTATATGGGGCCCATGAGTCAGTCTTGTGGGCCCCATTCTTAGTCTTGTTAATACAACTTCTACTTGTCGGTTGGGATGGATGCTGATCACCTAACTGCCAAGATCATCTCTAACCTCTCGCAGTTTGTTTCTAGAGGTATGCCTCCATTATTCCCTCCATTTATCGCAAAGACAATTCCTGATGCTGGATTTCAAGTTAGTGTGCACTCCTTTAGCACTCCCCTGGCCTTGGCTTGGGTCTTTTTATAATGGATCAAGGTTACATTGCTGGGGCGTTGTTTCAACTGCCTTAATGTAGCTATTCTTGCTCTAACAGTCTTCCATGACCTGCCAAATGAAATTCAACTGTGAATCAGGTGAACCAATTGACAGGTCAATATTGGAGAATGTCCCAGTTTGAATTTGGAAATGTGTAGGTACGTCATTGTTAAGTAAAACTGCATCTACTCTTGAGAACAAAGACTCCAAGGCCTTTCCTCCAGGGTTGCACAAAGTGTCTCCCCAGAGGTGATGCCGACCATTGAAATATCCCAAAAGTAGAAATGGATGAGTAGTAGATCTTCCAAATCATCTATGTTGAGATTATGTGGAGGAAGGTAGATGGATGTAGCAGTGTAAGGTCGTGTCAAACCTATTCTCTCAGCCTTCACCTACAGTGTTCTCTGCAGGTGGATGGCCTGGAAGGGAATATCCTGATGAACCATCACTGCTACTCCTCCATGAGGTCCATAATCAAAGGTTCCATAATGAGCTTGAACTCGGAATCCTCTCAGGGAAATGGGATGATTTTCCCTGGTCATAATCTCTTATAGGGATACACAAACTGGGTTATATGAAGTTATCAGATGTTGCAGTTCTTCCCATTTTGTAGGAATTACCTGACAGTTCCATTGGATTAGGGTATCCAGTTCTTCAGGTTGACAAACTACGTTTTCAAAAGGTTAGGGCCCACCCCACACCTTTAGTTGTCTCTTTCCAACATCTTTGGTTCAGGATGTATTTTGTCTAGCAGCGGGGTCCCCTTTGACTGTGGTGGCAGCAGGGGCTGTCACCATTGATTCCTCTGGAGCCCTACCTGATGGCTCAATAGACCCCACTCTGGGAGGAGGCACAGGATTCCTTTGCCTGGGCAAAGGGCATATCTGAGCCTTTGCTTTAGGGGCATTCTGCGGTGGCAGAATGCCCCTAAAGCCGTTGAGGCCTCTGGAGCCTTGACTGATGGCTCCAAAGACTTTTCCTTGGTAGGAGTCTCCTCAATAGATCCTACTTCGGTTTTGGTGGAACAACTCAGCAGAGGTAGTTTCAGCATTTGAGGACTGAGGTTTAAAGGTGTGGTGTAAGAAGTATGGAGGATGGGCTAGAACTGAGGCAAATGACTTACCTGGCTGTGCAAACAGCACACAGGCATGTCACTTTGCTTCTGGAAAAGTAACTTTCTCCTTGCTCCTTATTATCAATACTTCTTTTTCAAACTGGACAGTTGTCATCTACTTGATGACCTGTCGTACCACACTTTACACACACTCTTGGTTGTCCACCTCCCTTAAAACGGCAAGAGTTGTCTCCATGCCCATAACATTGGTAGTGGAAGCACCGTATAGGGTTGGGCACATATGGTTTTACCTTGAAGTGGTACCATGCCAACTTAACTGATTCAGATAGGATTCAACAGTTAAAAGGAGAGCTGGTGTCGACAGTTCCAAACTATCAAATATTCTTCTTAAAATGTTTTACTGCCACTACATTAAATGGATTGAGGACTTTTCTCCTTACCAGGTTTGGGAGCTTGGGAACCATTACGATTCCCATTTTTGCCCTTTGGAATCTGGTAAAGTTCCAGAGTGACATTCCAGAGGGATTGGCCAGGGGATTACATAGGTCATCAGGGAGAGAGCTAGTTCGTTGTAAATTTCAATTTACAAATTAGAATTCTTCATTTCCTCACCCACCCACCCACCTATAGCTATAGTTGGGACTCAAAATCTCCCAACAGCCACAGGGGTAGTGAGGAAATATACACAGTCACCATTACAGTACTGATGGCAGTCGCGGGACCTGTGCGCTACCAAATGGACAGTGCCTGCTTGACCAACCAACCACTGACTTGACCAGGCCTTGATCAAGCCACCCGCTTAACCAGAATAGAGGACCAAAGAGGTGTGTTGCTAGCTGCAGGGCACCACATGCATCATCACTCAACCTCCAGGACTCCTGTCCCTGGTAATATGGGATGCCACACATGGCAAACACATGTGGGAGAGTTCTCCCTGGTCCAAGATGGAATGAACCAGGGGTGGGTGCACAATCCCCTTTCGTAGGCCTTGGTGACCACTCCAGTGTAGGTAGCCCTCTGGTAAGGCTCACCAGATCATTGAGACCTTAACCCCCTGCCCCCCCCTACCACGGCATGGCGGCTCCCATCTGCGCCCTGGCAGGCACTAACCCAGCATGAGACCTGTGGGGCAAAGCTCAAGGGAACCACCACAGGCAGGCATCGTCAAGGGTGGCAAAGGTGGTATCCACCTAGAGGCAACCACCCGATGCTTAAACTCAGGCGAGCTATCTGGGTAAGTGCTTGGAACATCTGGTCCTTGCAGCAGGATGAGCGGTTACCTCTGCTATCGAGGGAATTAAAGTGGTTGGCTGTTGACGTGGCTGCCCTCTCAGAGCAGTGGTACGATCAGTATAGATGGGTACACCTACTATTGATCAGGCCTTGGCGATGGTCATCACCTCGTAGGAGTAGCCATAGCCATCTCCAGTCGACTTCAACCCTCGGTAGTTGAGGTAACATAGATTAATGAGTGTATTATGGCATTAAGACTGAAGCATGCTTTTGGCTTCGTGTCTCTTATTGCTGTGTACACTCCTACCTATGTTTGCAAAATCGATGTGAAAGAAGCGTTCTTCACCAAACTCACATCTGTGGCAGACAATTGCCTCAGGCAAGATATTTGCATTATTCTTGGAGACTTCAATGTGGTATCCAGCTGCGATTGAGCTGGCTACGAGATGTCTGTTGGCCCCCATGGCTCAGGAGCTGATCCCAGCAGCGAGAACAGCCTCCTTCACTGGGACTTTGCAAAGTCCCAGAGATTGAGGATTTCTGGCTCCTGGTATCAGTGCTCCAATCCACATAGCTCGACATGGATTGACATTATGGCCAAGGAGATCGACCACATTCTTGGTAGCACTCGAAGGAGGATCCTTCAGAATTGCAGGGTTTACCGGAGTGTCGAGTTTTGTGGCACTCAACATAAGCTGGTAATGGCTACCCTATAGGTCCACTTCAAAACTCCCCGCCTTCCAGTGGCCACTCTAGGGCGTTTCACTTGGACAGACTGAGGGAGGAGGAGTGTGCTCATGGGTTCGGATTGTTTCACAGAACTTGATAACCTGACAGACCTAGTTGCTCTGTGGGAGTCTTTCAAGTGCGAAATACTCGAAGCAATGTAGGAGACCATTGGTATACACCCGAGGGCAAGGCAGAATTTCATCTTCCAAGAGACATTGGAGGCTACTGAATCATGTTGCATGGCTTGGCTGAATGGCAATCAGGACTTGCATCACTCTTTGGTGCATAAGTCATGGACATTGCTGAGAAGGGACAAGTAACAGTTCATCAGGAATCTTGCTGAGGAGGTTGAAGGCCATTTCCTGGCAAACGACCTCCCCCTGCCTACCACGCCCAGAGAAAACTGGCATGGTCATCTCTCTCTGGAGGGGGAAAGGAGATCAATGGGACTGTAGTAATTGTGGAATGCTGTCGTGAGTTCGTTCGTGGGTTGCTTGCAGCCTACATCAACCTCAAGAAGGTGTTTGACTCAGTGCATCGAGAATCAGTATGGGAGATTCTGAGACTTAGATTAATTCCGACATGGATTATTGGCCTAATAGCAAGCCTATGTACCGGTACTGAAAGTGCTGTAAAGTGTGGTGGGGGCCTGTCGAATTTCTTTCCTGTTAATTCAGGGGTGAGGCAAGGCTACGTCCTTGCACCAACACTTTCAACATGTGCATGAACTGGATATTGGGCAGAGCTATTATCCAAAGTCTGTATGGAGCAAAAGTGTGCAATATCAAGGTCTCAGGCCTTGACTTTCCCAATGATGTTGCTATCCTATCTGAATCTCTGAAGTAGCTGGTGGCGGGCCTGTTAGAGGAACCAGTCGATCCATGCTTGCGGTGAGGACACTGAAGTCAGTAGACAGATTGGCCTGGCAGCAGAAGCCATAAACTCGATCAACAAGGGCATTTGAAGATGTTGGTACCTATGCAGAAGGACCAAGCTACGTGTCTTTAAGACCTTGATACTGACAGTTTTGCTCATTGGAAGCGAAACCTGGACGCTATCTAGTTCCTCGGAGGCTTGTCTTGATGCCTTTTGTAACAAGGCTCTTCGCCGGATCAAGGGGTACTTCCATTTAATGTATTTTTATTACTCAAAAACTTTTATAAATGCGGCTAGCAGTGCAGAGAAAGATTGTACATGAAAAAAAATATATATATATATATTGAAGGGAAGAACTAAAATTTAATAAGATCAAACCCCCAATGAAAAAGTATACTGAATGAAAAAAAAGTGGGCACTTTCTACTCTTTTCGTTATGACATTAAGTTTCTGTGTATTTGCAGTACCAGCATAATATTGAACATGAAGGGAAACATCAAACACTCTTAGTAAGTAAGACAGATGTAAAATATATTTTATTACATTTACTTATAGCACGGTTTTAACACACACACACACACACACACACACACATACACACACACACACACACACACACACACACACTCATATATATATATATATATATATATATATATATATGTGTGTGTGTGTGTGTGTGTGTGTGTGTGTGTGTGTGTTTGTGGTATATATCTGCTTTTTTGTGTGCATATTTGTATATATTTATGTATTTAAGTGTATATATATACTTATATACATAAATATATATACATATATGTATATATATATATATATATATATATATATATATATATACACACCTCGCTCTCTCTCTCTCTCTCTCTCTATATATATATATATATATATATATATATATATATATTCATATGTTTGAATATATATATGTGTGTATATGTGTATTGCATGTATGTATATGCATATATATACACATATATACGCATGTGTGTGTATATATATATATATGTACATATGTATATGTATATGTGTGTGTATATATATATATATATATATATATATATATATATATATATATATATATTCAGGAGACCCTTAAATCCAAGAGCTTCATATCATTGGTAAATGCATTAAGCTGTACCCAGTAACCAGTAACCATGCACCATAGGTTCACCCTCAGCCTTTAGTAATTCAACAGGGATACACATATACACATATGTGGATTGCGACACCACTCCGCTCAAATTAATTGCTGGAGGGCTAACCTGATGCAATTGCTCAAAATACTCAGCCCAGCGTTCTCGAACCCCAACAATTTAGGGTGTTTCAATATATTCGACTTTTTCAGAATCATTCAGCAAGTTGCTAAACAGGCGCCTACTATGCTTAAATGACGACATGCAAAATATTAGACAAATCAAAAAATATCTACTATTCGCAATTTTTGATTAAAGTATAATACCATTTCCGGCGCTGGGATGAGGTGCGGCGGCCTCGGCTGTGACCCGCATGACCCACGGAAGGACATTTCGGTTCATCCGACATTATGGCAGAATCAAACATAGGGTAACTTAGGTCATTGCGAATGATTCCTGGGGACTTCCGTAAAGATTCCCAGTCACTATGCATTTCCATATAAACTTGTGCTACCTTAATAATGCACATTACTCGCTCGCCTATATTGTGGTGACGATCTCGTCAGTGGCAATATGGCACTTCGACGTGGTGGTTTGCGTAGTGCCGATACACGTATACTGAAAGAGTTTGGTACCATTGATGTTTTGCCACCTAGAACACTGACGAAGAGTGACATTCTTGCTCGATACTGTGCGTTAAAAGGACATGGTAACCAGACACTAAAAGATAGCTTGCCATGCAATAATTTGACTATTACGGAATCTCAGATTTTATCCAAGTTGCAAGCGGAAATTGCTGTGCTGTATAGCAAATTCGGCATTAAGACAATATCACCTTGGTATATGAAAGAAAAAATAAAGAAAATAAAGAAAGAGTACTACGACCCCATCAGAAATGTAACACTGAAGACAAAATTCTCGAAAATTGTTATTGTGTCATTCAAGGCAAAGAAACAACACTGAGAAATCCTCAAGGAAGTTATAGATTGGTATGATGCAAAAGTACAAGGAAGCAATGGATCACTCAGAAGTGTTGATTATCAGGCGTAAAGACGGGAATTTAACAGACTGAAACGGAAGCAGACCAACAATGCAAAAGTCCCATTTATATGCTACAGTGAAGATATTGCAGAAATGTCTTTTGAAATTTAGAGTTGAGCTATGACGAACTGGAATGCGAAGTTACAACTGCAGGCACTACTCCTGAGGAAACTGTGGAATACATGAGAACACCTACGAGTGAAATGCAAAAATAGATGACTGAATATGTCTGAAAGCACTGAAAAAAAAATCCAAGAACAATCAGAAGTATTTTTGATTTTGCAAAAGTTCATTTCATGTGCTGGCGTTCTGCTGTGAACAGCAATGGAATGACTCTTTTCAGAACTGCTTTTGAAACTTCAAGGAGGTATGCCAGGATTGGCTGTGAACTTGGCTTTCCTAGCAGCTACTTCTCGTCCACCAACAGACATCTGTATTATTTAGATGGTACACTTCTTCCCTTGGCTGTTGATCATGATTACGTAGATGAAGTTGCAAAGATCTTGAAAAGAGGAATTCGTGAAAAATGGCCATACACACCAGCCCTATTCAAAAATAAGGAGAAGCACAATTTCACTACAGAAAAATAGTGTAATCTGAGTGTGAAAGATTTCATTTCCCAACAAGTGTTTTGTGAGAGTGTTTTGTTCGCCTTTTTCCGTCATCTGACCACAGATATGAAGTTTGCATACTTGGCCTATGATATGCTTGAAATCGATATGTGGAAACCCAAAAGTTCATTGATACCTGGCCATAATCAAAACTGTGAAAGACTGATTGGAGACATGAAAAAATGCGAAGACATAAACAGAATTGTTGTTGTAACAGTAACTAGAGAACGGCGCAGTCGGAGATATGGCAATGTAAACAAAGGAGTAGAATGAAAATTATATTGTATGCAATATATAATGTTCCAAATAAAATCATTACTATAATCCTTTCCTTTTATAGCTTCTTGTTAAATAGAATATGTTACTTCAAATCATTTAAGCGAAGTGAGAAGTCCGAGAGCCAAACCCAAGCCCGATTCGGTGGGAGAGAACACAAAGTAAAGAGAAGTCAAGCCTACTAATTGAAAAATTAGTCTTATGGCAATTAAAGAACTTTATATAATATTTATTTATAATAGAAATAATTTTTATGCAAAAATATTAAAGAAAAGTATAATATTGAGGTATTTTAAAAATAAAATAGTTATACCGACAACAAAAAACGAGGCGCTATTTGGCGTTCGATGCGGTGTCTAAATCATAATTTTATCAAAACTTTCAATTGAAAATAGAGAACACGAGATATTCTTTTAATATTTTAATAAAAAAAAAAAAAAAAAAAGAATACATATCCAAACTATTTCTTACCTTGCCCCCGGGATTCGAGCAAATTTTAGAAAATCGACAATTATTGAAACACCCTACCCAACATGGTAGTGTGATTTTTTGTTTTATAATTAGTACATATTGACTGTGTAAAATTGAAGCCTTAACAAACGAGTGTCAAATGTCAAAAAGGGAGAACATATAAAACACACAGGGATGAATTGATATTCACACTTAAAATTGAACAGGTAAAATGAAAGTAAATTAGTGATAAAACGGTATTCATGAAGCCTTAATTAATGATACCTGGCGGGAAGGGTGAAACACGGTTGTTTACAAAGTCATTCTCATGTTTACCTTATCTATCTTAATAAATATTAATGTGCAAGTATTCATTCTCAATTCTCATACCTTTCCTACATATGAATACAGTTTATGGCTTAATAAAAAAACATGTAACATTAACATCACAGCCTCCACGCTCGTTCCGAACCTCGCACATATTAATACATGGATGGGAATCAATGCTTGCAAACCCTCCAAACCCGCCTCCAGACCCGCCTCCAAACCCGCCTTCAAAGTCCGAAAAGCCCCCGAACTGTGACGACATGAACACTGGCACCATTCGGGTGATGTATGAGGGCGGTGACGACGCCGGAGCAGCTGGAATTGAAGCTAGAGCTGGCGAAGGAGCTTGAGGAACCACGGGGACCCTTGCTCCCTCTCCTGGCGTGTAAGCGACCGATGATCCTTGGTCCCATTGGATGCGTCCTGAACAGATTCGAAAATACTGAGAATACTTTAAGGCGAAATTAGAAAACGTGAATAAAAACCCTGTTTATACGGAGAGCGATGAAGTCAAAATGTGTAAAAACAAATATTACACACACTTACACACATATATAAACATTTTATGTAACATGTAACAGGATGAGCAAACAGAATCATTGGTAAAGACCACTTTTCCAAGTCATCAAATTGCAAGAGAGCTCGCCGAACGAATCATGATTCACGACATTCTTATTGTAAACCAAAAATATGTCATCAATCCAAAATGGTTTTTATGTTGGTATTTAGTGATGTACTCTCATACAATCATTTTCACTTGCAAATACCCCCTAATGGAAGCCGCCTTGCCGCGGTGGGGGGGCTTGAGGTCCCAATGAGCTGGTGAGCTGGACCAGAGGGCTACCCATACTTGAGGGGTCAAGAGTGAGGGATGAGATAAAATAGCTTCCTGGTGCACCAAGGACTATGAGAGGGGATGGTGTACCCACCCCTGGTTCATTACATCTTGGACCAGGGAGAACTCTCCCATGTGTCTTCGCCGTGCGTGCCGTCCCGTATTACCAGGAGAGAGGAGTCCTGGAGGTTGAGCGATGCTGCACGCTGTGTCCTGCAGCTAGCAACACACCTCTTTGGTCCTCTATTCTGGTTAGACGGGTGGCTTGATCAAGGCCCGGTCAAGTCAATCAGCTGGTCAAATATGGCTAGAGTCAAGCAGGCATTGTCCAGTCCGTAGAGCACAGGTCCCGCGACTACCATCAGCACTGTAATAGTAATTGCATATATTTCCTCACTACCCCTGTGGCTGTTGGGAAAATTTGAGTCCCGACTATAGCTTCCCCTCGTTGGACTCCATGGTGGGTGGGGGGAGGGGGGTGAGAAAATGAAGATTTATAATTTGTATGATATCTGCAAATTTACAAAGGGCAAGAATGGGAATCGTAATGGTTCCCGAGCTCCCAAACCAGGTAAGAAGGAGAAAAGTCCTCCTCAATCCATTAAGGAAATCTTACCTGGTAAATATGAAAGTGTATCATATAGTAAATACCTAATAGTTAAGACCATTGATGGTGTATCTATCATGGATCTTGATATCTTTGAAGTACATCGGAAGATAGTTGAGGTATGTCAACATGATCCTCGCATCACCCCAAAGCGAGATGGTAGCCTGATAGTTGAAGTTTCGTCACCAGACGAGAGTGACCGTCTGCGTGTGATATGAAACATTCCTGGGGCTCAACTCTCATGTTCTCCTCAGAAAACCCTCAATCAGTGTAAGGGAATTGTCTTTTTCCGAGACCTGATGAGGTATTCTAAGGAGAAACTGTTAGAAGAACTTAAGAATTTTAATGTAGTGGCAGTTAAACATTTTAAGAAGAAAGTTGATGGTTTGGAACAGTCTATACCAGCTCTTCTTCTAACTTTTGAATCGTTAGTCCTACCTGAATCAGTTAAATTGGCATGGTACCACCTCTAGGTAAAGCCATATGTGCCCAACCCTATGCGGTGCTTCCACTGCCAGGGTTATGGGCATGGAGCCAACACTTGCCATTTTAAAGAAAATGGACAACCAAGAGTGTGTGTAAAGTGTGGTACGACAGGTCATCAAGTAGATGACAACTGTCCAGGTCCAATATGCTGTTCCCACTGCAAAGAAGATCATGAAGCTTCTTCTAAGCAATGTAAAATGTACAAGTTTGAAAAAAAAGTATTGATAATAAGAAGCAAGGAGAAAGTTACTTTTCCAGAACCAAAGTGACATGCCTGTGTGCTGTTTGCACAGCCAGGTAAGTCATTTGCCTCAGTTCTAGCCCATCCTATATACTTCTTACACCACACCTTTAAACCTCATTCCTCAAATGCTAAAACTACCTCTGCTGAGTTGTTCCACCAAAAACGGAGTGGGATCTATTGAGGAGACTCCTCCCAAGGAAAAGTCTTTGGAGCCATCAGTCAAGGCTCCAGAGGCCTCAACGGTGACAGCTCTAACCTTTGCTTTAGGGGCATTCTGCTACCGCAGAATGCCCCTAAAGCAAAGGCTCAGATATGCCCTTTGCCCAGGCAAAGGAATCCTGAGCCTCCTCCCAGAGTGGGGTCTATTGAGCCATCAGGTAGGGCTCCAGAGGTATAGAAGTAGCATAGCGACGTGCCCGTGTGCTGTTTGCACAGCCAGGTAAGTCCTTTGCCTCAGTTCTAGCCCATCCTCCTTTCCACCAACCCTCCAATACTTCTAACACCACACACTCTGCCACTACCTTTAAACCTCAGTCCGCAAATGCTGAAACTGCCTCTGGTGAGTTGTTCCACCAGAAATGTAGGAGTGAAGGGTCTATTGAGGAGACTCCTCCTCCCAAAGTAAGGTCATTGGAGTCATCAGTTAAGGCTCCAGAGGCCTCAATGGTGACAACTTCAGCTGCCACCACATCCACAGGGGCCTCTGCTGCTAAGCAGAATGCCCTTGAAGTAAAGGCTCAGGTCCGTCCTTTGCCCAAGCAAAAAAATTCTGAGCCTGTGGAAACTAGTTCCACAGGTAAACAACCCATCTAAAGGTACTCCCAAGATGCTGGAAAGGGACAGCCTAAAGGTGTAGGGGCGGGCTTTAACCACAGGTGCTGCCAAACACATAATGAAGTAGTTTGTCAACCTGAAGAACTGGATACCATAATCCAATGGAATTGTTTGGGAATTCATGCAAAATGGGAAGAACTGCAACATCTGATAGCTTTATGTAATCCAGTTTGTATATGCCTACAAGAGATTATGACCAGGGAAAATCGTCCCATTTCCCTGAGATGGATTCCAAGTTCAAGCCCATTATGGAACCTTTAATTATTGACCTCATGGAGGAGTAGGAGTGATGGTACGTTAGGATATTCACTTCCAAGCCATCCACCTGCAGACGACACTGCAGGTGAAGACTGTGAGAATAGGCTTGACATGACCTTACACTGTTGCATCCATCTACCTTCCACATAATCTCAACATAGATGATTTGGAAGATCTACTTCGGCAGTTGCCTCTTCCATTTCTGCTTTTGGGATATTTCAGTGGTCGGCATCACCTCTGGGGAGACACTTTGTGCAACCCTGGAGGAAAGGCCTTGGAGTCTTTGTTCTCAAGAGTAGATGCAGTTTTACTTAACAATGATGTACCTACACATTTCCAAATTCAAACTGGGACATTCTCCAATATTGACCTGTCAATTGGTTCACCTGATTCACAGTTGAATTTCATTTGGCAGGTCATGGAAGACTTACATGGAAGTGACCACTATCCAATACTTTTGGAGGAGTGCAGAGATGACGACTTGAACATGAAGACTGGAATGTTTTTAGATCAACTGCAGTATTGCAAGGATCTGTGAATGATTTCCAGTGTGTTCAAGATGCTGTTAGTCACTTCACATCACGAATTCACCTTGCAGCAGAAGCATCAATTCCCAGAGGTAGTGGGCAGTACCGTCGACCTCCGGTACCATGGTAGTCTGATGAATGCCAACAAGCTGTCAGAGCAAGAAAAGCTGCATTAAGGCAGTTGAAACGACGCCCAAGCGATGTAACCTTGATCCTGTACAAAAAGACCCGAGCCAAGGCCAGACGAGTGCTAAAAGAGGCTAGGCGGACATCGTGGAGGCAGTATGTCTCCTTAATAAACTCTGGGACCCCTTCAGCATGGGTATGGGACAAGGTGTGTAAGATTGCTGGAAAGAGCACATCCATATCACCACCTGCTCTGAAAATAGATGGCATAATCCTCACAGACAAAACAGATGTTGCAATTGAGCTGGCAAAATCCATGGCAGAGATCTCCTCTGGAGCATCTTACACTGCCCGATTCTACACTCTTCAGAAACGACACCCAGTGTCGTTCTTCAATAGCACTGCAGCAAAACTTACATACAACTTGTCATTTTTGCACAAGGAGATGGACTCTGCTTTGTAGCTCTGCCGTAAGACTACCCCAGGAAGTGACGATATTCCATACCAAATGATATCTCACCTACCGGAGAGCTTCTAAAAGTTCCTGTTGGATCTATTCAATAAGATCTATAGGGAGGGCACAGTGCCATCCACATGGAAAAATGCTATAATCCTTCTTGTCCCTAAACTTGGCTAGGATGCTTCTATACAATAGAATTATAGACCAATTTCTCTCACCAGCTGCATCTGCAATTTAATGGAGAAAATGGTAAACTTCAGGTTGACATGGCTGCTAGAAAACTAAAACGTGCTTACTCCATATCAATATGTGTTTAGAAAACTGAGATCTACCACAGATGCACTTGTGAAGATGGAAACTGCAATACAGAATTCCTTCACACAGCGACGTCATATGTTAGCAGTCTACTTTGACCTTGAAAATACTACTTGGAAGCATGGCATACTCATGAAGCTGTATGACATTGGCTTAAGAGAAGCATTGCCTACCTTCATACAAAGCTTCCTTGCTAACAGGAAGTTGAGAATGAGGGTGGGAAACAGCTTCTCTAACCTGGAAGATCAGCTGGAAGGGGTCCCACAAGGGAGTGTCTTAAGTGTGACCCTGTTTGCCATTGCTATAAATGATATTGTAAAGGTCGTTCCAAGTGCTGTCTCATGTAGTCTGTATGTGGATGACTTTACACTGTACTGCTCAGGAGGAAGCTTACAGGATGTGATAGGACACATGCAGACTGCAGTAAATCAGGTTGTGCAATGGGCAACATACCATGGGTTCAAATTTTCTCCAAGCAAGACCATGGCTATGCATTTCCACAAACGAGGAAAGTTCCATGCTTCCCTCTGTTTAGGCGCAAACCCACTGCATTTTGTCCAAGAGGTAAAGTACTTGGGTCTAATTTTTGAATCAAGGCTTACATGGGGGCCTCACATTAAACAGTTAAAAGGGAAAGCTACAAAAGCGCTTAGTATTTTGCGGGTTCTTTCATACCTATCTTGGGGTGCAGACTGCACAACGCTTCTGCAGCTTTACCAAGCACTTATTCGTAGTAAACTTGACTATGGATGTGAGGCTTATTCATCTGCAACTCCCACTGTTCTCCGAATGTTGGACTCGGTTCATAATGAAGCTCTCAGAATCTGTATAGGGGCTTTCAGGTCCCTGTATGCCGAGAGTGGAGAACCACCTCTTTCATTACATCGGGACTACATGAACCTGATTTACTACACGAGACGACAAAGGATTCCGGGATCTCCTACATCCAGATTGGTTTTCAACCACCTTGAGGATAGCCGATCCTATGGTAGGAGAATGAGGAATCTTGAGGAAGATCTTAATTTAAATCTCACAAAGGTTCTGGCTGTTGGAACTTCCCAAGTCCCCCCTTGGACTAATCAGGTCGAGCTGGATTTGGTCGGAATTGGGAAAGGCGAGAGATATTTCTTCAACACACTTCGAAGTACCAAGGATCATATGCAATATATACAGATGGTTCGAAATCTGAAAATGGTGTGGGCTTTGCAGCAGTGAGCAGAATGAAGACTGCATCTGGCAGTCTTTCTCGATCAGCCTCGATTTTCACTGCAGAGTTACATGCCATCCTTGCAGCATTCAAGATGACTAGAGATCTTAGAAACCATTCCGTTGTAATATATTGTGACTCTCGTAGTGCCTTGCAAGCAATCAAGAGCTTAAACTGATCACATCCAGTAGTGAGGGAGGTTCAAGATTGGCTTGCACTGATGTTAGCCCGTAAAAAGATAACTCTGTGTTGGGTGCCAGCACATGTTGGTATGAGTGGGAATGAACGAGCTGATCAGAAGGCCAAGGCAGCTGCCACTCAGCCCTGTGATGCTCGTTTTCCTCTCCCACACACTGACATGAAACCCAGCATCAGGAGTTGTCTTCGTGATAAATGGAGGGAACAATTGAGGCATACCTCTAGAAATAAAGTGCGAGAGATTAGAGATGACCTTGGCAGTTGGACGACCAACATCCATCCCAACCGACTAGTAGAAGTTGTATTAAAAAGGCTGAGAATCGGGCACACAAGACTGACTCATGGGCCGATGATGGCTAAAAGTGAAGCACGCTGTGAGGAATACCAAGAGCCATGTAATGGAAAGATGTGCAACATTCTCAGACCAAAGAGGAAGGTACATGTCTCAACCCATATACACTGAAAAATGTATTGGGGGAGGATTGTGAAATAGAAGGTCTTATTAGTTTCCTTAGGGAAACTAATATTTTCAATAAAATTTAAGTATGCATAATGTTTATGCTTTGATTTTTTAATATAATGTTCATTGTTATTTATGACATTTATTGATAGATTTTTACGTTTTAGATATTTTTAATATTTCAGCCTAAGAAGGTGTTCGCCGCTTATGACCTTAGCTGTTGACGCGACAGATAATTTTAAATAATCAAACAATCAATCAATCACTTGCAAATAAGGCATTAGCAGATTTACAATGAGAAGTTTCTGCTGCAAATGTCATTTAAATCGTTTTCTTATATTTCCTATTTATGTACATGAATTTATGTACACATCTATGTGTGTGTGTGTGTGCATATACATATATACATATACATGTATATAGGTACAGTATATTATTATATGCATGGATGAAAATGATATATAAATCACACGTACACACACATATAGATAGGTAATTAATACATATAGTATATATACATGTATATATTTTTGTGTATATGTATGTATATATGTGGAATCGATATATATACAAATCATTAATTTATATGCACACATATATAGGTGTGTGTGTGTCCGTTTACATACGATCTCACCTCCAGCGGATATAAATCGGTAAACAGGTTCAGGCACCAACCTTGACTTTCTATAAAGAGTGACCGTTTTCTCCGCTCCGACAGCCATGACCTTGGCCCCCACGGCGTCAAGGCTTCCCCTGCGTCTTCTACAGCCTCTTTCCGGCTGGTCTTTCGGTCCGCCTCTCCTTCGGTACTTCTTCCGAAGGCGTCGCGGCTAAGGAGGACGAAGAACAAGAGGAAGAGGGCGGGGATCTCCATGAGTGGCTCGTTCTGCAAAGAGACGCGCGGAGGCCAGTTATTAACCGCTATATTTAGTCCTCCATATTGCGTTCAATTACTTATGTGTCCAGTCATCAATAATCTGTAATGTAGTTAATTCTCCAGCTGTTCAGACGTGAGTTTCATCAAGGTTTTTTATTTGATGAACTTAAACAATTACTTGGGATTGGTAGTGAGACTAATATTCACATTCCTTAGGCTTGTGGAATGTTGCCCAGTCATGTAAAGGGCACTTATAGGATAATGTTAACAAAGCAATTGTCTAACACAGTTAACAGAATAATTCACTAACACGGTGTTTTGTTCCATTGTCATTATCATTACGGTTTATAACAATCATCATAATCATATTTCGGAACTTTCTTATTAGAAATTACTGTTATGCGTAATGCATTGCATACTCGCATAGAGTATTGTGTAGGGAATGCCATGGCATAGTGCTATAGTAATCCTTACTACAAGTGGTGTCCAGGTGGCAATTACTGAAAGGAATGCTTGTTTGCTTACCTGCCCTCCTGCGTGGTTGCGGTGTTGGCACGGCGTATTATTTGTGTGGTAATCAATTAAGTGTACACTAGGACAGACTAATGGCAGATGTATTGTCACATGTATGAATTACGTGTCGCATAAACGCCGCTGCATTGTTGATAATTGTTTGTACTTGCAGCCATCGAGTCATTGAGCCAATGCACGGTAACGTTGGTGTGTGAATGCGAAGTGCGTAAGCAGTGGCGGCTGGGCTGGCGGAGGACAAGGAACTGTGGCGTGTGTGTGAGGTGCCCCTCTGACGATGCTGTTCTTTTACGTATTTGAGTGCAATCAAGGTATTTTAATTATGTCGGGTTATCTGTTTTTGTTTGTTCTATGTTGATGTTTCATACAATATTTCAAATTACTAATTATTTTAAATAAATTGTATTGTTCACGTTATGCTTTGCGTGTGATTTCTACCCTTCACTCATCTGCACATGGGAGATAAAGAGCTATTTATCTGAATTGATTAAAGGTATTAGATATGGCTGAATTAATTAAATTACATAATTATATCAAGAGTAGTTTGAATACTTATTAAGTAACGTTATAAGTGTGCTTGTATTTGCTTATGCCAGGTCTTTTCTACTGATG
Source organism: Penaeus chinensis (assembly GCF_019202785.1). Lineage (NCBI taxonomy): Eukaryota > Metazoa > Arthropoda > Malacostraca > Decapoda > Penaeidae > Penaeus > Penaeus chinensis. The sequence goes on from NC_061857.1 coordinate 8,767,412, forward strand.
AAAGAATTGTTTTATGGCATAGCATTACTACCATCAATAGTTTTCATCATGATGTCCTTTCTAGTAAAATCACAGTTATCACCACTGTCAAATGATCGTACACCCAAGAATTACCACAACGCTTTTCAAGATTGCAAGCCCACAAGCAATACACAATCGAATTATAAATTAATTCTTCTAGAAGTCTACTGACTCGTATACACAAGCACGCTTATATCACGTTGACCGCAGACTAGTAAGAGAAATAACTGAACATCTTACTTGTATGTGTGAACCAAGGCAAGGCAGAACTTATACTTAAAATGTGCTTTCGGGAAACACCTGAAGCCGTCGAGTGCCAACAGGAAAGTAGTTATGCCGTCGTACAAGGCAACCAACTCGCCTACGGATTGTGACTTTAGCAAAGGCCAACAACTTTCTCTTTCCAAACGTTTTATACAAACACACATGCACACAACTACTCACCCACATCCATTTATGCACTCACATAAATGATAAAATATATATGTCTACTGAACAGATTTTCTTTAGCTTACCAAGATTTCATTTTTTAAATGCATTCTTAAAGTATCTTTTTGCTCAGACAATCTGTACATAAAGTACAAGCAATTATATAATTTTCCGAAACTCAGAAAAGGCTTCTTTCGTCTTGAAATAAATATTCAAGGAAATGAGTATTCGAACTTTTATTCGTGTATTTATCTATCTATATTTCAAGATCATGATTTGTTTAACAGTTATATCAAATGATAATGATTAATCATAAAAATCATATATTCAGTTTTCGGAAAAAGAAAAAAAATCTATCCGTGATGGAAGAGAAAAGAGGTTATATCAGATAATTGTTATCACTGATACTATTTTTTTACTATAAGTATTATCATTATTACTTTGCTCATTATCCTTGCTACTATTATGAATGTCATTATTACCATATCATCATTAATGCTTTTTACAAATAGTATTATTATCATTAATGTTGTTTTTATTATAATTGTGATCGTTACTAATATTATTGTTATTGTTTTTGTCATTATTGTCATAATCATAAAATTATCATTGTTGTTTTCAATATCATCATTAGCGTTACTACCAACGACACAATGGTCTTCGCGTGGTGTTGAGGACGCGTTGGCTGCGAGTTAGACCCTCCGCCTGTGCTTCGATGTCTTTTTATGTGTGTCTGCTTGCCAGGGACGAGGACGTCTCCCTTTGTATACAGCGACTCCACTCGAGGCCAGGTACTTAGTTCCAACCGTTGAAGTAGCATTCTTTCATGTTTTTACACTCCCACTCACCCCCTGGCTCACACACACTCACTTACTCCTCCATCCATCTATGCACTAACTCTTTCACACACACACAAATGCTAAAATGTGTCCATATCTACTGAATAGATTTTCTTTAGCTTACCAAGACTTCTTTTCTTTTTTATGGATTCTGGGAAGGCCTTTTTGATAGGACAATCTGCAGATAAAGTAGAACGTTTTTATTTTCCGAAAGAGAAAAAGCTTCTTTCGTCTTGAAATGAATTTTCAAGGAAATGAGTATTCGAAGTTTTGTGCGTATATCAATGTACCTATATTGCAAGATAATGATTTGTTTAAAAGCTATATCAATTGCTAATGATTAATAATGAAAATTATATAATCAGCTATCAGTAACAAAAAAAAGAAAAAGAAAAAGAAAAAAGGAATCGTGATAAAAGGGAATAGAATAAGTTATATCAAATAATCATTATCATTACTTTTCTCATTATCATTGTCACTACTATTTATAATATTATTACTATTAGTGCTGTCATTTTGTATAATTATTTTGTATAATTTTGTATAATTATTTGGTAAAATTTGTATAATTTTGTATAATCATTATCTTGTTTTATCAATATTGTTATCCTTAGTGTTATTATTAATGCTATCATTAATGTTATGAATATTATCACTATTATTTTTTCATATATATTATT
>NC_061857.1:8774380-8781880 GCF_019202785.1 Penaeus chinensis
AGCGCGAATGACAGGGAGGCTATTAGATTTGGTGTGGGTGTTTCTGTGGGTGGCTCTGTAGTCGGGGGCGAATACAAGCCGTTGACGCCGGCCGGAGCGCCCACGAATTCCAACACCATCGGTACAAGTCGGGTGATGTGTAAGGGTCGGGATGAAGGCGGCGGCACCGGAGGAGCTGGAACTGGAATGGACGAAGGAACTTGAGGAAACATTTGGATCCTGGCGCCCTCTCTTGGCGCCTGAGCGACCGATGATCCTTGGTCCCGTTGGCCGTATCCTGCAGGTACCGAACCGATTAGAAAATACTAAGGATACCTCTCGGAGAAATGAGAAAATGTAAATAAAAACTGTTGTACAGAGCGCGACAAAGTCAAAATATGTAAAAACAAATATTACACACACACACACACACACACACACACACACACACACATATATATATATATATATATATATATATATATATATATATGTATGTATATATATATGCATATATATATATATATATATACATAAACATATATACATATATGCATATAAACACTTTATGTAGCATGTCACAGGTAGAGCAAGCATAATCATAACTGGTAATGACCACTTTTCCAATTCATCAATTGAATCTTAAGTCATAAAAAGGACAAACATTTGATATATCACATAAATCCAAAATGTTTTTTATTTTCGTATTTAGATGATGTACCCTCATGCCAATATTTCAACTTGCAAATAAGGCATTAGCAGATTTACAATGATAAATTTCTGCCGGAAATGTCTAAATCGGTTTGTCTCTTTTTTCAGCTACATGTGTACATATACACATATATGTGTGCATATACATATATACATAAATGCGTATATAGGTACAGTACATTAATGTATGCATGAAATCAACATATATATGATAAACACACGTGCACACACACATACACACATACACATATAGATAGATAATAAATAGATATGTATGTATATATACATATACGTGTATATTATTTTTTGTGTATATGTATGTATATATAGGAAATCGATATATGTAAATCATATATCTATATCTACACACATATATGTATGTGTGTGTGTGTCTGTGTTCACCCCTCTAAAATTTCCTGGATGCACCCACCGCTCCCCCCGCTTCATTGTCCGTTCAGGCACGAACCTTGACTTTGTATCAGCCATGACCTTGGCCCCCACGGTAAACAGGTTCAGGCACCAACCTTGACTTTCTATAAAGAGTGACCGTTTTCTCCGCTCCGACAGCCATGACCTTGGCCCCCACGGCGTCAAGGCTTCCCCTGCGTCTTCTACAGCCTCTATTCGGCTGGTCTTTCGGTCCGCCTCTCCTTCGGTACTTCTTCCGAAGGCGTCGCGGCTAAGGAGGACGAAGAACAAGAGGAAGAGGGCGGGGATCTCCATGAGTGGCTCGTTCTGCAAAGAGACGCGCGGAGGCCAGTTATTAACCGCTATATTTAGTCCTCCATATTGCGTTCAATTATTGATGTGTCCAGTCATCAATAATCTGTAATGTTGTTAATTCTCCATCTGTACAGACGTGAGTTTCATCAAGGTTTTTTATATGATGAACTTAAACAAATATTTGAGATTGGTAGTGAGACTAATATTCACATTCCTTAGGCTTATGGAATGTTGCCCAGTCATGTAAAGGGCACTTATAGGATAATGTTAACAAAGCAATTGTCTAACACAGTTATAATCATCACAATCATATTTAGTACCTTTTGTTATTGAAAATTATTTCATTTCATCACTACTATCATCATCAACAATGTTCTTCCTAGTATAATCATAATTATCACCACCGTCAATAAAATTGTGAATTGATCGTGCACCCAATAATTACCACAACCGTGTGTCAGGATTACAAGCCCTCAAACAATACACTTAATCTAATAGTACTTCAAGAAGTCAAATTGCTCACGTAACTCTCCCTCTACTGATTGATATATACAAACACATATCTGCGCGGTTCATTTTGAGACCCGTCGCTCCACCTGCACTATGGGATATACCTTTTATCACGTTAACCGCAGACTAACAAGAAAAATAACATTCAGCACATTTTACTTGTATGTGTGAACCAGAGCAAGATAGAGCTCACACCCGAAGCCGCCAAGTGCCAACAGTAAAATAGTTACGTCGTCACGCAAGGCAGCCAGCTCGCCTATGATTCGTGTCTCTAGCAAAGGTCAACTTTCTCTTTCCAAACGCATTTGCGCATTCACTCACTCGCTCACACAAACGCCCACAGTCACTCTTTCATGCTGTTACGCACTCACACAATCACTCACCTTCATTCACTTACGTTCACACTCGCTCACACACAAACACACGCAAAACCACGCATTTATCCATTTATGCACTAACTCTCACTCACGCACATGCTAATTTGTATCCATGTCTACTGAGCAGATTTCATTTTTTTTTTTTTTTTTTTTTTTATGAATTCTGAAAGTGTCTTCTTGCTCCGATAATCTGTAGATGAAGTACAAGCAGTTATATCATTTTCCGAACCTGAAATAAATATTCAGTGGGTTTGTGAATCGTGACCCTCCGGTCTTCTTAGATGTTTGCGATCGTTATTGTTATCAAATCACTTTTGTAAACATTATTATCATTATCATTATTAAAGTTCGCATTATTACCATTATCATTAGTAGTAGTAGGACTATTGTTATTTATACATTTATCATTTTTATTGCAATTACCTATTATATATATCATTCTTAATATTATCATCATTATTATCATTACTGTTATTATCATCTTCATTTTTATTATCATTGTTATTACTATAATCATTATCATAATTATTATTATTATTGTTACTATTATCATTATTATTATTATCAGTATGATCATTAGTAGTAGTATTTTCATTTTTTATTATCATTATTGTAATGAATTGCCCCTCGTTTCAGGCGAGTCATCTCGTAGGTTTTCGAGCCGCCTGTTCCCTTGACGTCACGGATCTCTGTAGAAACTCTACGCACTCCCCCGCACTGCAAAATAATGTGGTTTTGTTGTTTTCCTGTGTTTGTCTTTTATTTCATTTATTTATTTTTTAATTATAAGAATAAACCTGTGTTTCATATCTTTTGACTTATTTTTTCTCATTGGTTCGTGATCTACATCTACATCTACACTATTTCTACTGCACGTAACACTACTTACTTTATGTTCCCATACTTAACTTGTCTTATTCTTGCCTTTTTGCCTTCGGCTAACTCACCTTAGCTTTTTTTTTTTTTTTTCTTACTAATTTTTATTTTCGTGTTAACCCGTTTTCCCTCACGGATCCCTTCTTTCACTTTTACCTACTTTCCTATCATTTATTTCCTTTATGTTCCCATTTTTGTATAGCTTTATTATTCTTTTTATTCTATGTATTTTTAAACGTATTTTCAACTCACCATACACTATTTGGTAAATGAAATAAACTGCATTATGGGTAAAACATCACCAAGCGCGGGAAGACACCAGTAAAAATGGTCAAGCCAGGTCGGTCAGAGAGAGAGAGGATTTTATCTCGTGTGGTGACCGTTGGATTATTAGCTGGCTGACTGGTGCTTCTCGAGCTGTGCCGGTTGCCTCTGTATATCAAGTAAGTGTATGGTGTGTTGTCGTGTATATTGGTTATGTTCAGAAAGATTTGTGCGTAATAAATGTATAATATGTATGCTCTTTTTATGTTGCCTTTTTAGTCAGATAGTGATGTTATGTTATTGTTCCTTTTATTGTGACTACGGGATCACTTTTAAATCACCTGAGAGTCATCACCAAAATACGCCAAACCCACATGGACATTACCTGTAGTTGGGTAACACGCTACCAAACCAACATCTCAAACGCTACAGAGTTTGATTATCCACTACAATTATCATTTTATCATTATTATTATTGATTATCATTACTACGACCATTGTTATCATAATTATTATGATCACTTTCATCATTATGCGGGTTACCATTACTACTACAAAACTATTAATATTATTATCATAATTGTTGACATTGTTATTATTATCATAGTTTTTACTTTTGTTTTAGTGATCTTTATCATTATTACTATAATCACCATTATCATCATTATCATTTTCGTGTTTATTACATGATAATGATGCATATTATTGTTATTATCATTAAATATCATTCTTTGTGCCATTATTATTATCATTATTGTCAGTATTATCGTTATCATTATCATTACTATCATTGTCACAGTTATTGTTATGTTATTGCCAGCATTATTATTATCATTGTCATTATCATCATTATCATTCTTATTAGTATCATTATTGTTGTTATCATTATTACCATTATTATTATTATTGTCATTATTATAATCATTATTGTCATTGTGACCAGTATCAATATCATCATCGCTTTTATCATTATTATTGATGTTATTATCATTATCATTATTATTATCACTATTGCGATCATTGCTATCATCATCAGTATCATCATCATCACCATTATTATTGTTATGATCATTATCGTTATCATTATTATCATTATCATCAGTTATATTATCATTATTATTATAATTTTTGTCATTATCGTTGGTAGTATCATAATTATAATTTTTGTGATCAACATCATTATCTTCATTATATTATTATTATTATTATCATTATTATCATTATTGCTTTTATTAGTAGTAGTAGCATTTGAATATCATTATCATAGTTATTTTTATTGTCATTATTATCATTATCATTATTATCATTACTATTATTATTGTTATTATCACTGTTATTATCATTTCTTATTATTGTTGTTAGCATCATTAATAATATTATCGCCAAAGTCTGGTCAGCTACAGAGAGGGATTGGTCACACTACATTCAGCGTCCCTTCGGAGAGAACCATCGTCTCAGATCAACGTTCATAACAGTAAACAATGGCGCTTTCCGTGGAGCATGCTTTTACGAGCTATTTCATGACCGAGTTCATTGCTTAATTCATCCATTAATGTTCTTTTCATATTCCTGTTTTTATAATCCTTCTGACTGATGTCCCAAAATGGCCCCTTAGCTGTCACTTAATCTAACTTGGCGTAAATAACCTCCGGAGAGAGATCCATGTTCTTAGCGTGTCGAAGTGGGTTGATGTTTATGCTCTTCAAATGAACGGTTAACTGAATTATCTATAAATATTTAATGAGACATCGTTGTTCGATAAATATATTTCTGTATTTAATCATTGATTTTGTTTCAATCATGATATACAATCATTTTTTAAAGATTCTAAGTAATGAGTTTAACAGTAATTATATTATAGTCTTTGTTACGGCAAAATCTTTTAGCTCTAAGCAGGGATGAAATACCGACGTAGTGGGATTTTCATCTCGGATCCGTTTACATCTAGGGAAGCATCCAGCTCTGTAAAGGGATACCTGGACAAGAATTGATTAATGTGACCAGCTCTTTACTATCATCATTGTAATTATCAATATCATCATTACCATCATTATCACTATTATTATATCAATTACAGTATAACTTACCATGCGCCGAAGAAGATGAAGCAGAAAGAGAAGAAGTTAAGAAAAGAATAAAAAGAAGAGGAAAACAAGGTAAACGAGGAAGAGGAGAAGAGTAGGGGAGGAAGAAATAGGAGAAGGAGAAATAAGAAGTAAGCACGTCCTTCGAAAAGTATTCATTTTTTCGTCTCTACAGGCATTGGAGTTCTAGAGATCATATACCAAAACCTTATAAGATCTTTAGTAGACAGTGGATTAAAGCCTGGCTGTTAAAAACGCTTTCCATTGTCGTGGTTGTCATGAGTTAAGCGCCGTGCTGCCGCCAGTGTTGAGGCCCCATTCTACCAGTCATTATTATTAAGAACCATGCAGACAAAGCCGTGGGATGATGCACTTCGATGGCCAGTTCCTCTCTGCCCCGACAGTTGGGTCGACTGAGTGGTGACAGGACGCGAATCTATACCACTTCCTATACTACTGTAATTTCACATAATACTGCGGTTAAAGTATACAAAAGGACCGCACCGACTAGGAGAAAATTTAAGATCATAGCATTGTGGGCAATGAAAAACTACATTGACTGATATCAAAATCAATTTGCAGAAGCCCACCGATTCCAGTTAAACGACGAAAATGTATCGCGGTGACGCGGTTAAGTCCATACGTGACCTAATGTTTACTAAGTTTTCGGCGGAGCCCCCGTTAAGGAAATACGGCGATCGGGTGGGTTAGGTTAGGTTAGGGCGATGTTTGTTCGTTCGAGCCCGTAACGCCGATTCGAATCTACTGCTTTCTCTATCATTTAAATTGCGATTCTTGGCTCGGGTTTCTCATTTTTCTACCTTCTTTATCATATAAATTACGATTCTTGGCTCGGGTTTTTATTATTTTCCACTTCATGGAACTTTATTATTGCCGTTCATTAGCGATCTCCTCAATATCCCCCCCATCCAACTCCCGGTTCCCCACGGGATCCCCCAAGATTGTTGGCTGGAGTTCGGGACTTTGTCTCTGACGGGTATTAACATTTACCAATGCTGCTAACAATACAGTCGTCCTCTCTGAATATGAAGAATTTTCGTACCTTCATGAAAAAGTTCTGCTGTACGTTGTCGTGACGTTTAAGTTTACTAAAGCTAACACAACTACGACAAGGGATGTAAATGCGACAATTGCACCTACACTTCGTATCAGTCTGTAACTTCATTGATAACCATATCATCTGCAGTTTGGTATTTTTCTCAGAACCATTACTTAAACTGCAATATTATAATATTTTTTATATCATGATACAAAGAAAAATATTTAATACTAACATCTTGTAAACATAGCTTAGTTCTCGTGATAGTGTTCCTCTGTTCGACAGGTGGCGGCAGTATTAACAGTAGTAGTAATACAATAATGCTAATGCTGATGTATGATAAGGAGGGTTATAATAATTGTAAACAGTAGTGATAATGATAGTAATATTGATAATGATAATAATAATATTGATGATAATGAAAATAATTATGATGGTAATAGTAATAATGATAACGATGATAATGATAATAATAATGAAAGTAATAATAACATTTAAATTAAACGAATTAAACAAAAAAAAATTATTTACTTATTCATTCATCTTTAATTATCATTAGATATTGAACTTTCAATGAGAGTTTGTAAGATATTTCTTGTTCAATGAAGTTCATATAGTCACATCAGTACATACAATGATTGTGATCAAATTGTATTATTATTATTATAATTATTATTATTATTATTATCATTATTATTATTATCATTATTATTAGTATTATTATTACTGTTGTTGTTGTTATTATTATGATTATCATTATTATTATTATTTTTATTATCATTATTATTATTTTTATTATCATTATTATTATTTGTATTATTATTATTATAATTATCATTATTATTACTATTACTGTTATCAGTATTATTATCATTATGTCAATTATTACTTTTATTATTGCAATTATTGTTGTTGT
>NC_061857.1:8799380-8801880 GCF_019202785.1 Penaeus chinensis
ACAAGGCAACTTCTGTTAATGAAAGATAAATTTTACATATAACCTATGCCTCGACAAAGTGAAAAGTGATTGCCAGTAGTCTTGATAAGCTAATACTGGATTTTACTTTATGAAAGGCATCAGCCTGAATCTAGGAGATACATGTTTAGATTTGTAATATACTATGGATCAGAGAGTTATATGTTTGAGTTTGAAATATTTTAAAAAATCTAAAGGCAATATGAATTTGAAAGGTGTTAGCATCTCTGGCCTGTTATTACATACAATACATTTAGTGGAGTTTCATCTTAGCACACCCACATTCAAACAAAGAAATAAAATATAGAATGTAACTGGTTGGAAATGCAGTAAGCATTCAGGCATTTATCATTCAGAATGTATAGGAACTGTTGTTTAAGCCTATTTTGTTTTATGTTTAATGAAGTGACAGTCAGATATCTTCTCCAGTGCCATGATTTAAGCACTTCTGTTATGTTGGTTATTGTTAGTTTATAATCTAGGAATATAGCAGAACTTTTCAAAGGTGGGACAAATGTTATAAAAATTACAGACAATGGCTTCTTTTCTCACTATACACAGACCTGACAAATTCTTACATTAAAACTTTTCAGTCCTAAAATCACAAAAAGAGAAGTAAACTGATTTATGCATACCCAATTCCTTTTGGTCACGCAGACACAGTTTGGACGAATCGCAATCAACATTTGTTATGGACGGCATCACCCACAGAACTGGATGATGTATGGGGTGAATGGAGCAGAGATTGTTTTCAATCCATCTGCCACTGTAGGTGGATTAAGGTATGTGTATTGTGGATTTCCATTTTAGTGTTTTCATAAGTTAATATTTCTTACAATGTTAGCAATTTTGTGAGAATTATTGTAATGTAATATCCTTTACAGGAATGGTTGTAATGTTTTAGGGTAATTGTTTTGATAATGGATTCTGAATCTTTTTAATTCAAGATTTTGTTCCTTTAATAACCCTTGATATCTGTTATGTTTTCATAGTCTAGTTGAAGTCAAAGTAGAATGGGAATGTAGTTTTAGTGATAAAACATATTTTTAAGTAATTTTGCTGTGTACATGGGATTGATGTTATGCAGTCTAACAGCTACTGTCATTAATCTAATGAATTTTTCTTCTGTTTTATTGTTTATGGCAGTAGATCTAGAAACATTTTGTCTTTAGTGTAGAATCTTCACTTGAAATGTGTGATTACACCCTTCACTTTTTATCCTTTTATAAAAAATATATAACAATGTTCACTGTGTTCCATTATTACACAATCAGTCATTAATCATTTTGGGTCGGATCATCTAAACCCCAGTTCTTTCCAGTGAACCCATGTGGGGGATTGAGGCCCGAAATGCTGCCATCGCTAACAGCTACTTCTCTTGTGCTATCAACCGTGTTGGCACAGAGACCTTCCCCAATGAATTTACTTCAGCTGATGGCAAAGCAGCACACAAGGACTTCGGCCATTTCTATGGCTCTTCTTATGTTGCGGCTCCCGATGGCTCTCGAACACCGGTAAGTCATAGTACTGGCATCTACATTGCAGTGTTAATGAAATGTTGGTTTATTATTATTATATTATTTGTTGTGGGAGTGGAAAAGTTTATTAGGTTTTAATGGTTATAAGACTGTAATCAAATATTTCTTTTTTGGTAGGTTAAATCTGTTGGTATTCTGTTAATGAGTTTCTATTTTTTCTTGCAAAAATATTTAAAGATGAGTATTTTTATGTTTCTTTGTGGGTGGATAATGTCTTGTATTAAGTTATATTTTTTTCTATGTATTTATTTGTGATCTTTATTCCTGCACATGCACACCCACATAGATGACCAGACATTCTGACACTGTACACAGTTGCTTACACACACACCTACATGTAAACAATGTTCCCTCATCAATTCCATGTACAGAGTTTACATTTGATTACATATTTCAGGGATTGTCAAGGATCCGTGATGGGCTCTTGGTGACAGAGTTGGACTTAAATCTCTGCCGTCAAGTAAAGGACCGCTGGGGCTTTAGGGTATGTGAGGAGAGGGTATTTGGTCAAATCTTTATCAGTTGGCCAGCATGGGACCACTTGTACCATATCCTTGATAGTTAATTATTTCAGAGATCTTAATTAGGTTAGGTCTGTGTTATATGTATTCAGATTTGAGGGATTTACATTCAGGCTAATTTAATTATACATTAGAAGTTTTATTTAATCTTGATAACCTTAATTTTAATGGAAATGATTATAACCAGTGGCTAATATTTGTGTCTACCACAGATGACTCAACGCCTGGACCTCTATGCATCTTCCCTGACTGCAGCCATTCATCCAGATTACCAGCCACCAATTATCAAAGATGTTTGCTAAATGACTGGCTGCTATGTAATTTTTTTCTTTATTTCCTTTTTTGTTATATTTGATGAGGTGGGAGCAGTGCAATCTTTCTTTAAAGCTTCAAGAAACAAATGATGATCATGAAGGGAAATGT
>NC_061857.1:8814380-8819380 GCF_019202785.1 Penaeus chinensis
TTCGGCCACCTCCTGTTCGCGATCACATTATCTGGTTCAAATCTATTAAATAATAACTGCATGAGATATAAAAAATAGACATATGGAAATGCTTTCATATTCATTAAAAAAAAAAAATTTTTTCAAAATATCGAGCGAAGGGAAATAGGAGGGTAGGGGTGGTGCCGTTACCTACCTGATGTTTTGTTGACGCCATTTATACATATCACGCAGCGTTGGTGCCTTATAAAATGTTTTCTTGTCGCAGCTTGCCTGCATATTGCAAGGCATATTTCATCGTTTGCGGGAATTCCGGAACAACTATTCGATACATTATGAATCAGAACGAGACCTTTTCGAACCCCAAAATACCAACCCTTCCGTAACATACGGTTCTGTTCGTTATTGAATGTTTCGACACCCCTCCTAACGATAGTTTTCTGTGTAGTTGTATATATATTTAGAGAACGAGGTTTTGATAATAACCGAATGGCACAATACGCTTTGGGAAGCATACATAAAGAAAACAAATAGGCTAATTCACTGCACACTGTAACTACTACACTCTTTAACAGGTAAACTAATATACTATCCGTTGGGGAATTTAAATTTCTCTTTTCATACCAAGCAATTTCATGTAACGTTATTCTTTGTAGAATTTTTCATCATCGTTTTTTTCTCTCGCTTTTCTTTCTCTGCATCTTTTTTTTTTTTTTTTTTTTTTTGCCATACTCCTATTTTAATGATGTCCCTTGATTTCTCCCTGACGTCAACTTAGGGATGTTTTTCACATATATGCATGCTCATTTTCCAGTCTTTTCTTCACTTGTTGTTTGTTTACAGTTCCTCTGTCGTTATTTCAGAATTACATTTAGCATTTGCTTTTTTCTAGTTTTTTTTATTGAATACTTTTGTTAATTCGGAATTCAGATCTTCCTCCATATTCGCCATTCTCTGAAATGTGTTTTGAAATCTCAAGATGCATGGCGTAATTTTATCAAATCTTGACAAAATTATTCTGGTAAATAATTTCCAACTTTCAGCTTCAAAATCAAAATTGTTTGCATATTTTACCGTTTTCCATTTAAGTTTTTCAATACGGTACTCACTGACACACATACGCACACGTGTATGTATGTATAATAATAATGATACAAAATAATGATAATATTGAGGATAATAATGATAATGATAAATATGATAATGATAATGATAATGATAATGATAATGATAATAATAGTAATGATAATAATAATAATAGTAATAATAATAATAATAATAATAATAATAATAATAATGAAAATAAAAATGATGATAAGGATAATGATAAAGTAATAATAATAATAATAATAATAATAATAATAATAATAATAATAATAATAATAATAATAATAATAATAATGATAACAATAGCAATAATGATCATAATAAAAAATAATAATCACAATAATAATGATGATAACTTTTCCAGATCATGAAGAAGCTAATTGTCTGCCTTAGTGTGCTGGCCGTCTGTCTAGGCTTCGTAAGTATTCAATCCTCCATTTCTTTAACATTTCTCCAAATCTTTCTCTCTGCAAGAAATGTGTGTGAATGCAAGTAAGAATAATGAACGAGGAGAATGAGGATATGTAGGGGATTAATCTGGATGAAGATGAATTAATTCGATTTTTTTCTTCTTCCATCTCAGGAGCTGGACGAGGAACCGGAGGAAATTGCACCGTATACTGTTATTAAGGATGCTGGGGTGAGTAATTTATTTACTTGTATTGCTCTTAAATAAGGAGGGGAAACAGAGTGAGACACACACACACACAAATGCACACACAAACACACACACATAAATATATATATATAGATAGATAGATAGATAGATATAAATATATATGTATATATGAATATATATAGAGATATAGATAGATAGATAGATAGATATAGATATATATGTATATATGAATATATATAGATAGATAGATAGATATAGATATATATGTATATATATATATAGAGAGAGAGAGCGAGAGAAAGAGGGAGAGGGAGAGAGAGAATGAGATACATACATATATATATAGAGAGAAGGGGGGGAGGGGGAGAGAAAGAAAGGGAGAAAAAGAAAAAGAGAAAAAAAAAAACACACACACACACACAAACAAACAGACGTCCCTTGCAAAACCCAACTCCCACCTCTACTGTATTTCGGAAATCCCAAGCATTCCCAACAGACCTCTTTACCCTAACCCTCCTCCCTCTCCCCCCCCCCCCCCCTCCACGCAGTCGTACGAGCTGAGGGTGTACGAGTCAGCCAAATGGGTGTGTCACGACGAGATGAGAAAGAGGCCTAAGATGTACATCAGCTTCATGAAACTCTTTGGCTACATCACGGGCGAGAACGAAAAGGGTAAGGTGCTTCGTGTGCATGATTCATTGTTCATTGTATAGTTTGGCGTGAACGAAAATGAATGGTAATGGTTAAGGCTTGATGGTGCTTCGCGTGTGTCTTTTATTATAATACATTCTTCATTTTAGTGAAGGTATTCCATAAAATATGCCATGACATCAGTATCACCAATGTTTCGTAAGTAATATTGTTCACTGACGAAAATAGTGTCCAGGCATGATATGTTTCATGACTGTTTCATCTTAATACACTATTCACTGTAGAAAATGGTGTGGATGAGAATGAATGACTTCAGAGTGAATGTATAATTGTTGCTTTGGTAGGGATTCAAGGAAAGCAGAATGATTATGTCTTGTTGAAATATAAGTTTGATTTTCTGCTTTTCGGAACCTTTCATTTCCATTCGTCTTTTAGCGTAGTGTGTGTACGTTTTTTATGTATTTTCGTGTTTCTGCTTTGTGCGAGTGTGTGTGTGTGTGTGTGTGTGTGCGAGTGTGTGTGTGTGTGTGTGTGTGTGTGTGTGTATGTGTGTGTGCGTGCGTGTGTGCGTGCGTGCGTGCGTGCGTGAGTGCGTGCGTGCGTGCGTGCGTGAGTGCGTGCGTGCGTGCGTGCGTGAGTGCGTGCGTGCGTGCGTGCGTGTGTGTGTGCGGAGTTGTAAATTACACATATATTCCCATGCATATTCATATATGTGTATATGTTCCTACAAGTCTGCGTCTTATACTTTACATCCCTGTGCCCACACATTCGCGCATGCTACATAAACACCCACTCATCCTACCCCCCTTTTCCCCAAGGCTACACGATCAACATGACAGCCCCCGTCACCATGATGGAAGAGCCAGTTGATGACGTCAGCAACAGGTACCAGATGTGTTTCTACATCCCAGCCGCCCATCAGCTAGACCCACCCACACCCACCGATACCGAGGTTTACATTGAGGTCCGCCCGCGCCTGACTCTGGCAACCAGGTGAGAGTGGATCCTGGGGTAAGGTGGGGGAGGCTTGTAGGCACATCATTATTGTTGTCCTCGCCGTCACTTTAATTTTGATTGGGATTATGATCGCCGCCTGTATCATTGTCTCTGTCGTCGTCATTAGCGTATTGTAATTTGACATAGCATACTTGTATTGATAATAATAGCAGAGAGAGAGAGAGAGAGAGAGAGAGAGAGAGAGAGAGAGAGAGAGAGAGAGAGAGAGAGAGAGAGAGAGAGAGAGAGAGAGAGGCAGACAGACAGATACATATATAGACATACATACATACATACATACAGACAGACAGACAGACAGATAGACAGACAGACAGACAGACAGACAGACAGACAGACAGACAGACAGACGGATGGATAGATAGAGATAGAGAGGGAGAGAGACAAAGACAGAGTAGGTGGGATGGATACAAGACCCTACCAATTACCCTGTTAGATGACTGGTTCGTAAAACACTTAATCCGACGAACGACTATTTTGAAAACTGTTGCAGGAAACACGGAGAAGACGATAAGGGCAAAGAGATCCCCTTGTTATTCGCTGGAAGAGCAGCAACATCAGCTATAATGAGAGAAAAATACAAGACCATTTTTAGTCCTGATTAGACACTTAACAAAAGAAATACTCGGTAACGTAAGAATAACAGTAATCAATAGCACTTCGTACTTCACCCAAAATCAAATATATATATATATATATATATATATATATATATATATATATATAGAGTAAAAACAAATTTATGCATTAATATCAGAAAATAAAGAATTTTCCCCACCTAATAAAAAACAAGCAAATAGGAATAATGATAATATATATATAAAAAAAAAAATACGCCATTACTCCAACTTTTCCCATTCTTTTACAGAACCTTCAGCGGCTGGGTGAGGAAGATGCGTGAGTGGGTCACTCACAAAAACGCACTAGAGCAGGTCCTCAAAGCTGCCGGTGAACAGGGCGTCGACTACACGCGTTTCTATGGGTAAGGACACTTCAACACTTGGGCTTAATTGTTCTCAGGGTGGCGATTGTCTTACGGCGTCTTACTTTAGAATGCGACCGTCCAGTGCTAACTCTCACCCCTTAAAAAAAAAAAAGAAGAAAAGGGAAACAAAAAAAAAAAAAGAACGAAAGAATATGGAATGGTGATAATTATTTGTTATTATTAGAGGACTGCTTAAACTACCTGTAGCTTGTTACTGGTAAGACATTCTCTCTCTCTCTCAAATATCTCTCTCGCTAATCTCTCTCTCTCTCTCTCTCTCTCTCTCTCTCTCTCTCTCTCTCTCTCTCTCTCTCTCTCTCTCTCTCTCTCTCTGTCTCTCTCTCTCTCTCTCTCTCTCTCTCTCTTTCTTTCTCGTTCTCTCCCCCCCCCCCCCTCTCTCTCTCTCTCTCTCGCTCTCTCTCTCTCTCTCTCTCTCTCTCTCTCTCTCTCTCTCTCTCTCTCTCTCTCTCTCTCTCTCTCTCTCTCTCTCTCTCTCTCTCTCTCGTCCCCCCCCCCCCCCCCTCTCTCTCTCTCTCTCTCTCTCTCTCTCCCAGAAAAAAAAGCGCTTGAATCTTCTGCCAATGTCCTTCCTTATTCTAAGGTTGTTGTTTTTTTCGAATATGTATACTCTACATTTCTCTTCGA
>NC_061857.1:8836880-8844380 GCF_019202785.1 Penaeus chinensis
GCAAAAAAGGGTCTGATCAGCCTTCACCGGAGAGGCCTCTTAGGATTCGATGCTTCGTGATTATTCAGTGTCTGGGGAAGGAAGGGCGCCTATTAATGATCGGGAGAGGAAATCATATCTCATCCCAGATGGACCTCTCGTGAAAGCACACGTGCACATATGGTGAATGATGCACACACACACACACACACACACACACACACACACACCTAGAAGAACACGCGTGTGCACAACAAACACGAACACATAAAAAAACACAGGTACATATGGTAAAAATAATAACACTTGATTAAGCACACACACACACACACACACAGAAACATATAACGTACACGAACACACATATTTACACAAAACAAACCGAGGTTCAATCGCTATCCATGTTAATGAACAACACATATCTCAACATATATACGCATACACATACTTCACGTACAATCCTGTTACAACTCTTTGAACACGTAACAATCTATCTAATATACCTTGTTATATAAACCCAACCAATATATACTTATTTGGCACAAAATATGAAAAAGGTTCATAAGTTCACTTCCAGAAATGGGTTAACATGAAGGCACTACGGTCAGTCAACAGCAATATCTGGCGTCCGTGCTCTCTGTCGCTTTCTCTCTCTCTCTCTCTATCTCGCTTTATTTCTCTCTCTCTCTCTCTCTCTCTCTCTCTCTCTCTCTATCTATCTATCTCGCTTTATTTCTCTCTCTCTCTCTCTCTCTCTCTCTCTCTCTCTCTCTCTCTCTCTCTCTCTCTCTCTCTCTCGCTCTCTTCTTCTCTCTCACTCAAATCTCTCTCTCTCAAATCTCTCTCTCGCTAATCTCTCTCTCTCTCTCTCTCTCTTCCTCTCTCTCTCTCTCTCTCTCTCTCTCTCTCTCTCTCTCTCTCTCTCTCTCTCTCTCTCTCTCTCTCTCTCTCTCTCTCTCTCTCACTTTAGTACTTCAGTCCTTGCCAGATTTTTCAACATCCTCCCTTCATTTCCTAACAAATATTATCTCAAAATATATTGAAAAAATAAATAACTAAAAAAATAAGATACAGATACAAAGAAACTCATAATCTTATCTCAAGGTTAACAATCGTTCCTTTCTTGTATTTCATGTATTTATATGATTTACATGATTGACATAACTAGACACTCGCCTCACAACATACTAGAAAAAATACGAGGCAGATGATCTTCAAAGGAAACGCAATATATATAATGATAGCAACAAAAGCAACAGCAACAACAACACCAACAACAGCAAACAGCAACAAAACAACATCGGTAGCAACAACAAAAGCAACATCAACAACAATATATGAGGTGCAAGATTATTAATCATAATACGTGCAGAGAAATGTCATCACAGAAAACGCAAAAAGAAAATTTAGAAGAAAAACATTTACAAAAAAGAGTTTTAGGTTTGAACTTTGAAGAAAGTCTTTCTGGAGAGCTTCATGCAAAAGAATATTCATAATAATGATAATAATAATAATAATAATTATAATTAATAATAATAATAATAATAATAATAATAATAACAGTATTAATAATAATACTACTAATACTAATGATAATAATAATCAAAAGATAACAACGATAATAACAATAATAATAATAATAATAATAATAATAATAGTAATAACAATAATAATAATAATAGTAATAATAATAATAATAATAATAATAATAATAATATAATTATAACAATAATTGTGATAATAATAATAATAATAATAAGACTAAGAATAAGAATAAGAAGAATAACAATAATAATAGTTGCAAAAATAAAATGCTAAATAAAGTTTGTTATTTACTAGTGACATAACACGAAGCGAAAACCGAAACAAACAAACGAACCAACTAAAAATAATGAATGAAATGAATCCAACACCTTTTTTTTTTTTCTTATGAAGAAAGAAAGAAAGAAAGAAAAAATACATTTTGAAGTTAGCCATCTTACTCTTCCCTCCTCCTCCTCCCCCCCCCCCCCGCAAAGAAAAGGATTGAAAAAGAAAAAGAAAACCAAATATTTGACTCTTTGTGGTTCTCGAGAGGGACTGACCTACGAAGCGACTGGATATTCACCCTTGTAACCCACGGCCCAATTTCGAGGGGGAAGATGGAGGGGGGGGGGAGAGTAGGGGAGTGGGGTGGAGGGTGGGGGTGGGGTTGGTAGGGCGAGCAAGGTAATGACTTGACATTGGTGTATTGATCGTACAACCTCCCCCTCCTCCCCTCCCCCTCCTACCTCTCCTTCCCCCCCCCCTCCCCCCCAATCCTGACTGCCTACTGTTCCACAACTCTTGACCCCCTCGCCGCTGCCTTACCCCCCCCCCCCCCCCCACTCCCCACCTCAAGACCAGCTAGCATCTCCCTCTCCCCCTCCCCCTCCCACTACCCCTTACCTAACACGATGTATAATAGAATCTCTTTCCTTTTTCTCATTAAAAGGGGTTCCTGCCTTAATCTGATCTCCTGTTTCCCTTTTTCTTCACGTCTCTTTATCTTTCCCCTGACTTCTACAATCAATAACTCACCCCTCAGGTTACTAGTGACTCTCCCGTATCTATTTCCATCAATTCTGAACCCACATTCAAGTCCCTCTCCCATTTTATTCACCTTTCTATTCCCTCTCCCTCTCTCTCTCTCTCTTCCTCTCCTTCTTCACCCTCTCTTTTTCAATACCTTCTATCATCTCCCTCCATTTCTACTTCCTCTCTCTTTCCATCTTCTCTATCGCCATTTCCTCTTTCTCTGCCTCCCCTCTTCTCTTCCCCTGCTCCTCGTCCCTTCCCCTTCTCGAATAGTACCTGTTTACACTATCTACTTATTCATTTCATCAAGCTAATAGGACGAGTTAGTCTATTAATCTTGTGTAACAGACTTATACCTTTAAAGCTGGTGAAATGATAGAAGTATTTCAGCCAAACACGTAAAAGAATCTAAACCAATTAGTAACTACTGAAATATATATCTAATTACCTAACGAAATTACGGTAATTAGTGTACAGAACCTATTTGATTACAGTCATAAAAAAGACGACTGCATCATACTCAGCCAAAACCCCTTATTCCAATTCGTTTTTCAAAATATATTTCAGTGCACTCACAAAGATTATGATAAATAAAACAAGCTCAGATTGCATATGAAAGATACTCTGTTGATATCGGCTAATTATCGCACTGCTTAATCTATATAAAGATATAGCAAATACAATTCCATTCTATTTCTTTTATATGCCATATAAATATACATACACCCCTAGGTAACTATATTGTTTACTCAGCTGACTTCGACTTCAAATACTTATAGACAATAGGATAAGAGAAACAAAAGAGCATCTGATTGGGTAAGATCTTGTGTGTCTCTTTCTCTAACTCCTTTATAGATTCTGATCCTTCCTGCTTAGGATTGCAGATAAGGTATCCAGGAGCTCTGTGCTGATTCCGAGAGACTAATCCTATTTTGATCGTCTATTGAGCAATTTTGCACTGTAAGGAGTCGAGGTACAGATACCATGGCGTGCGGCTGTGTCTCATAATGATTTATTTTCGTTTTACCGGATTCAGATGGGAGGGAATCTGCGTCAGGGTTTTCATAACAGAAAATAGGACATACTTAGAAATTATTCATGAACAGTCATCAGGGTTTTGACAAGGGTTCAAACTCTCTCTCTATAATAATAATAATAATAATAATAATAATAATAATAATAATAATGATAATGATAATAATGATGATGATGATGATAAAAATAATAATAATGATAATAATAATAACAATAAAGAAAAGGATAATAACAGTAACAATACTAATGATGATAATGATAATAATAATAACAATAACAATAATAATAACAATTATGATAATAATAGCAATAATAACAATAATAATGATAATGATTATGATGATGATAATATTAATTATAATAATAAGGGTAATAATAACAATAATAATAATGGTAATAATAATAATAATAATCGTAATTATAATAATGATAATGATAAAAATAATGTAATAGTAATAATAATAATCATTATAATAGTAATGATGATAATAATAGTAATAATGATAATAATAATGATAATGATAAAAGTGACGAATATAACGATAATAACAATAAAAGTGATTATAATAATATTAGTAATAATAGTGATGATATTAATAGTAATAACAATAATAATGATAATAATAAAAATAATGATGATAGCAATAATCATAACAATGACAGTGATAACAAAGATAATAATGATTACAATAATAGATAATAATGATAATAATAATAATAATAATGATAATAATAATAATGATAATGATAATAATAATAATAATAACAATGATATAATAACAATGATAATGCTTATAATAACAATAGTGATGATAAAAATAATAATAACTAAAATAAAAATAATGATATTAATAATGATAATGATAATAATAACAATAGTACTGACAAATATGAAGAAAATGATAAGGATAATAACAATAATAATAATGATAATAATAATGATAATAATAACGAAAACAACAACAAAATTATAATATTAATGATAATAATGATAATAATAATAATAATCATAATAATAATAATAATAGTAATAATAGTAATAATAATAATAATGATAATGATAATAATAATAATAATGATAATTATGATAATAACAAAAAGGAAAATAATAATTAATGATAATGGCATTGATGATAATAATGATAATGATAATAATAATGTTAATAATAACAGTAATAATAATGATAATAAAAATAATAATAATAATAATAATAATAATAATGATGATGAAGATAATAATTACAATGACAATAACGTAAACATAATAATGATAATAATAATGATGATGACAATAATGATGATAAATAATAATAAATGATAATAATTATAGCGATAATAACAATATTAATAATTATGATGATAATGAAGATGATGAAAATAATTATAATAACAACAGCAACAACAACAAAATGATAATAATAATAATGATAATACTACTAATAATAATTATGTTAACAATAATAATGATAATGATAATAATTATAATGATAATAATAATAGTAGTAACAATAATGATAATAATAATAATAATAATAATAATAATAATAATAATAATAATAATAATAATAATAATAATAGCAATAAGGATTATGATAATGATAATAATGATAATCATAATGGTAATAATAACAATAACTACAACAATAATGGTAGTGATGATGATAACAATGATTTATGATAAGAATGATAAAGATAGCAATAACAACACTAAAAGCAATAATGACAATTATAGTAATATGTTTATGATAAGATAATAATAATGCTAACAATGATAATGACGATAATGGTATGACAATGATCATAATAATATTGATAACAATAATAATAACAATAATAACAATGATAATAATAATAATAATAATAATAATAATAATAATAATAATGATAATAATAATAATAATTATAATAACAATAATAATGATAACAATGATAGTAATAATAATGATAATAGTAATAATAATAATAATAATAATAATAATAATAGTAATGATAATAATAACAATAATAATGATAATAATGATAAAACAGTAACAATGATAACAATAAAAATAATGATAATAATAATCATAATAATAATAATGATAATGATAATAATAATAGTAATAATTATAATAATGATAATAATAATGATGATAATAATAACAATAATAATGATAATAATGATAAAACAGTAACAATGATAACAATAAAAATAATGATAATAATAATAATAATAATAAAAATGCTAATGATAATAATAATAGTAATAATGATAATAATAATAATAATAATAATAATAATAATAATATCAATAATTATGATAATAATAATGACAATAAGGATAATAATAATAATAATAATAATTATAATACTAATAATAATAATAATAATAATAATAACAACAACAATAATAAAAATAATGATAATAATAGCAATAATAACAATAATAATAATAATAATAATAATAATAATAATAATAATAATACTGATAATAATACTGATAATAATAATAACAATAATACTGATAATAATAATAATGATGATAATAATAATGATAATAATAGTAATAAAAATAGTAATAATGATAATAATGATACGATTTTAATAAATAATTATAATCACAACAATGATAATATTATTACAACTACTACTATTAATGACAATGATAACAATGATAATGGTAAAAGTAGTAGTGAGGATAAGGATATTGATAATAATATTTTTAGATTGCACTAAAATGAAAATAGTAATGATAATCATTATTATCAACAGTATCACCACCATTCTGTAATGTTGTACCTGCAAATAAGCATTAAAGAAAAGGGAAAACAAATTACATTTCCTTCCAGAAATCGAGAACTCATACAAACACGAATAATACATCTTTACCGAAAAACCATTATGTAAATCTACGGTCTGGGAAAACTACTTCAAAATACATAACGTCTATAAGGCAATGGGTCTTCCTCACTATCTCAAACTGACTCGAAAATACGTAGTCTAGCGTGATCCGTAAAGACCTCATCTCCTTTGGTCATAATATTCCTGTAGAGTAGGTAAGAAAGTAAGCAGTAACGTAGGATGTTAGAGCGGTAAGGATATAGGCAGGAAAGCAGATAGGAAATAAGAAGAACTGGAGGCGAGATAGTTTAAGCAGAAGGCAAGTAGGTGACACACACAATAGATGTAGCAAATTGGACAAGCGGGAAGGCAAGCATGGAAACGGGCAGGGAGGCAAACATGAGAACGGGCGGTTTACAAGTCACAGAAAATGGGCGTAGCAGAATGGGCAAGCAGGGAGGCAAGCAGGGACGCAAGCACGAGAACGGACGGACTAACGAGGGAAACACAAAGAGTAGTAGCAGTTACAGCAAGCAGGAAGGCAAGCAGTGATGCAAGCAGGAGAACGTGCAGGCTACAAGGGACTCACATACAAAAAGAGGGAGTAGAGTAGTTAGGAAAAGCAGTAAGGCAAGCAGGTAGGAAGCAGGAGAGCGTGAGGCGGATGTCCGGGTGGGCTACCTGTTGCGCGCGTCCCTCAGCAGACGGCAGGTAAGCGGGAGGCGGCGTTGGTCCAGTCAGCAGCAGCAGAAGGCCGCCGTTCTCCGAGCTTATCACACACACACACACACTCCCGCGCACACGACGCACCGAGGAGGCAGATCTTGCTCGATTTCGGCCCCAGTGAGAGCGAGCGTCGACGAGCTGTGTGCGAGTCGCGGATTCGTTTGAAATTCGGCTCTAAATCTCGATTGTTTATCTTCAGTTTCTTTAAGTCGAGTTAGTTGTTTTGCTTTGCTCTTTTTTTTTGTTAAGTTCGTTTCATAAAAGCTATAGTATTTGGATACGTACGGATATCTGTTTTATGTAAAGGAGTTTTGGACGTGGTGGAAAAAAATGATTATGTTTAAACTTGGCCGAAGTGCCTGTGGTGTGGCGGTGTGGCGTTAA